>NW_028185373.1:197146-288746 GCF_003343005.1 Rhea americana
TTCTTTAAGAGTGACTAGTGATATAACGTTACAAAAAAATGATAATTATCACAGAACAGACCAGGACTGGTTTCTTCCCTTTGTTTCTTTTTAAACTGATAGAAGAAATTAAAATCCTAGTGCATATCAGTGGAACCTTGGTACATGTTTTCTTAAATTCAGAAAGTAAAAAGAAATCTACTTTGTTAAATGTTAAACCTCACAAATGGTTTATTTATAGATAATACAGTAATACAACAAACTATAGCCCTGTTATAGATTACAAAGTTTAAATTTAAAGGTGGCAGCAGTAAGACTTGTAAAGTCATTTTCCTTGGGCTCTAGCCTCAGGAATAGGTAACCTAGAGGATAGCAATCAGAAGTATTTTTAATGCCTTATTCTTCATGGGATTTGGATCTAAATAAGCTTTAGAGTTACAACAGGTATTAGTACCTAGAGTCTGCTCGTTCTTCTTTAAGCTCTGAAGTCCAAAGTCGGGATATTGAAAACCCTTACAACAACCAGACTGCTAGGAAGCTCTGGCAGGCTCAACTATATAAAGGTCTCCAGCTAGGAAGCTCTGACAGGCTCAACTATATAAAGGTCTCCAGCAAGGTTGCTCAAGGCTTTGCTCCGACTAGCTTAAAAGCTGCCTCACGTAGGCCCTGCGAGGCTCTACAAATGAAATATTCTTTCCACTGTCACCTGTAGAGACCCAGTCACCGACGTTGCCTCAGAGTAGGCCAAGTGACTCTGACTCAATAGCAGGTAGAGGGAGGACCTTTACTTTCTTACTAGGAGCTAGAACATTCACCTAAAAGGTTGAAAACCTGTCTTCAGTTTCCATTTATGCCCAGGTGATTCATGGCCATGCTTTCCAGGTGAGCATCTTGACACTGTTCTATAGAGTCATGCTTGGTGCTTCCACTTCCGAAGTTTTTAAGACACCTGACAACGTAATTTCAGGGCAAGGACAAGATTCAAGACATACTCTGCATGATTATCTATGATAGCTCGGGCAGTTTACTGCTCAGCATAATGGATGTTTATGAATCCTGTACTCAAGCAGGCCTGTTCTGGATGCAGGTAGTGAGCTTGGGAACTCAAACCTGTTCCCACTCTGTGTGTGTCTGGTCCAAATCTTGAAGCATTGATTGACAGGAAAGCCATGGCATCCYGTGCCCTGGTGAGCCTAGGGAGAGGGAAGGGACTGTTCTTCCTGCTCTGTCCTGCAGGCACCTGCTCTGGCCGTATTGGAGACTTGTTCTCTGTCATTTTAGCTTGGAGTTTGAGTTTAGTCTCAACGACAGCATCTATATTAGTTAACATTCTTCAGAATCATTTCTCTTTTCCTGAGATGAGTTTATTTTTAAGGATTGGCTCACAAAGAAAGCTGCTAGGAAGCAGGCCTGAGTAGTTTTTCCCATTAAGGTAACTTTATATTAATTGAGAACTTGACTGGTAAATAATGATTTTGGCCTATGGCATTGTAAACATCTTTAACTTCCAGTGAGTATGTAGAGCCAATGGAAATCAAGAGGACTGTTCATATGGATAGTTAACTTGGTTAAATGTTTATGCASTAAGGTTTTTAATTTATGTCTTTTTTGTTTATAAGTGTTTCATGAAAGTTGGTGATTTCTGTGATGCTGTAGCCTCATCTTGTAGTAAAATGAGCTAAAGGCATGTGTAGTTTTGACTTCCTTACACATTTTGATATAAAGCTGCATAGGACAGTTTCAAAAAGYTTGTAAAAGCTTCAGCATAATCTTAACAAATTACTTCAAACTGGTAATGATTTTTTTGATTGTTTAAAAAAATTCTGTAGGTTGTCATGCTTTAGGGGAAATGTTCTTAAACCATGATACAAATCCATAAATCAAAAAAAAAAGCTGTAAACTCAGACTCTTACTCCTCATTACTGCACCTTGCCAGCAGATTACTGCAGAAGCCCCTACCAAAAAAACAAAAAAAAAAAAAGTCAATTTACACAGCTCCAGCTGAGCTTCTGATAAATTGAGAATGGGAAGTAATCCATAAAGTTGAATTGAAGAAAGCTTAAAAAATGAATTCTCCCTGTAAAGGAAAACATGCTTTCCACAATCAGTTCCTCCTGATCTCTAAACTTCAATGCTTTTTTATTTTTCCAAAATGTTAACAAAAGCTGTTGACCTGAGGGATTTGTTTTCCGTTCCAAAGCCTTGAAATTTTCCTTCTGGCTAATTGCAGCTTATTACTGGAGACTTTGGTCCTTTAGCAAGTAACATTTTCCATCTTAAGATGGGTTGTCCCATTCCAGTGAAGAGCATGTTGTCTGAGCGCTGAATGGAATTACTACCAGTGGAAACTATGCTGTGAGAGGGCTTGATAAAGCAGCTGCCGTGCAAACCTCAGCTGTTTTTTCCATCCTCCCCAGCGCGGGTAATTAGCATAGGGAAGCTGACTAACGTGCTGACGTCACCTCTTTCCAGCCGGAGCTCACAGTTTGTTCCTGCCCGCCTCCCTCCAAGCATGCAGGACTTCGCTCAGGAATTCGCTGTCACACACAGGATGCTCTGAAACTCCTTTTTTTTTTTTTTTTTTTTTCTCTCGACAAAAGTTAAATAAGGAACAATTACATGAAAAAGAAACTCAAAGGTTTTTCTAATTCCTTTTTTTTTTTTAGTTTTTCAAATAACTTTTATTTTTTTTTTTTTCCCCTCTCCCCTCCCAGAGGGGCTGGACTTGTTTCCTTTATAAACACCGTGTGCAGCACCGACGGCTTCCTTAAAAGTCATTGGTTTTTGCCGAAGTGCAAGTGTTCRAGAGTTGCAGCATGCATTTTAGAAATTTTAACTACAGTTTTAGTTCTCTGATTGCATGTGTGGCTGATTGTGATGTCTTCAATCAAGCAGAAACAAGGGTATGCTTTTTTTGTGTGTGTATTTTTTTAAGTGAATTACTGTACGTAGGTGCTGTTCTGAAACTTTTTAAAATACCGTATAGCTTACTAGCTTTTTGACCTATAAGAAGGTTTCAGTTTGATGTAAGGGTCTTGGGTCTTACAAGTCTGCAATGGCATGCTCTGTTGTGAATGAATCATACTCTGGAAACTGTAAGATCTTGAGCTACGTGTATTTGAACAAGATCAGAAATTCACCTCTAAACGTTCTTTATTGCCTGTGTAGTGTATTCTTCCCTTTCATACGTGTTTTCAATGATGGTTAGATTCTGATTTTGGTAGTAAGATCCATGTAACTTACAGTATACTCTACTCTTTTTCAGGCTTGGGTGGTGGTGGGGAAGCTGGCACTGTAATTGTTAATAGTGTAGTGCTGAAACATTAATAATTTTTCTCTGATTTGTACCTAACTGATTAGAATTCCTATAATGTAAGCAATCCAGTACTGATACAGTGAATTGTTGACTACTAACAAAGTAACATATAATTTTGCTTAATGTCATATTGCTAACATGTGACCTATATAATTCACATACTCGTCAAAAAACTACRCATATTGCATGAATCTTGCAGATAATCTCTGAATTTAAAGTAGACCATGAGCTTTGAAATACAATTCAGCTTGTTTTCTTTCAGCTAACATGTGACTTGGAAATTCAGGCTTAGTTTTCGTGGTTGCATTTAGCTCACTTTCTTTACAGGAAGCTRAAAAACAAGGACTTTTTGTGCTGAGGATTCTGTTCTTGTCTCGGTTCTCATTTTGAAGAAGCTTAAGTGAGGCTTAAGAAGCAGGACAACTAGGGTGTTTTTTGGGGTGGTTTTTTGTTTTGTTTTGAAATATAATGGTTTTGTACATAGCTTCAGAAAGGAAAGTGCAGTTTTGAAGTAAATACTGCATTCTTATCTTTTGTTGCTTTTTCCACTAATCCAAATGTAATTGTGTACAAAAAAGAGCAGAGCAGTCTTTTATATTTCTGTGTTTAACTTAATAAGCTTTTATAAAGAGAAAACACCCGAAATGCAAGCATGCATGCTCTATCACCATTGCTGAAATAAGGCTTGTGACTGGTTACTATGTTCTTAATGTGAGTGTGAAGCACTTTACAAGAGCATTCCAGTTTCAGAACTTCCTGCTACTCTCTCCTCCATTTGTCTGGCATCCTGAAGTAAGAATGGAAGCATTATTTTTAAATAATGCAAAAAAAAAAAAAAAAAATCTGGTTTGCATAGATGCCTTAGGAGCACTCTAAGTGCGCAAATACTAAATGCTGAACAAGGCCCCAGCTGATGGTAAATATGCTGTAGTCCATATGACAGTTAAATAACTCATCCACAGATCTATAAAGGTGTGAGGTTTGGGTCCAATTCCTACTCTTACTTCAGAATCAAAATAGAAAGTGTGTCAAAGGCCCTTCAGGATCTGTATGATTGGTGCTTCAGATTTTTCAGAAAAGATAGTGAGAGCATTTTTAGAAATTGGTTCCAGAARTAGAAGAGACTGTTAAATTAGAGTTCAGTAATAGTATATTTTGAGGTTCATTTTCCTAAATGAAAGCAGCAGATATTAGAAAAGGCAATGATTGTGAACTTTATTATGGGGGCTGATTTACTGAAGAAAATTACATTTAGCTTGCAAATACACTTTTTTYTGTATTAAAACAGCTAAGTGTTGATTACCTTGAAAACTGCATTAAAAAAATGCCAACCATCCCATTGTCTAAGGTCTTTGGATATTGATTTTATAAATAAAACAAGTATTCCTCTTYAGTATCTTGTCAATACTGCTATTTCTTTTGTGCCATTTTATTTAATTTAATATTTTATTTCATAGAATCATAGAATCAGTAAGGTTGGAAGGGACCTCTGRAGATCATCTAGTCCAACCTCCCTGCTCAGCAGGATCACCTAGAGCATGTTAGACAGGGTACATCCATTTAATAAGAAGATAAAAAGATGCTGTACAGGAAACAGTGATACATTAGAAAACAAGAAAACAAAACTGAGCCGTTACCTATAAACCAATAATAAAAAATGTTAGTATGCCACTAGTAATAACTGCAATTTACTTCTGTATTTCTTCAGAGAAAATATGGAATGTTGCATATTCACTTTCTTGTTTGGTCTTTACTTTTCAGGCCAAATTTGAATCGCTGTTTAGAGCGTATGACAGAGATATCACCTTTCAGTATTTTAAGAGCTTCAAAAGAGTACGAATAAACTTCAGTAACCCTTTATCTGCAGCAGATGCTAGAATCCAGTTGCACAAGACAGAGTTCCTTGGGAAGGAAATTAAACTGTATTTTGCTCAGGTGGGTCTTTGAGTGATTTTTTTTTTTTTTAAGGTGCTAAAGCTTAATGCTCGTAGTGGTAAGCTTCCAGATATCTTCAGTCATGCTAATGAATACTGTGAATTTTTCAGTTTGATTAGAGAATGACAAGTTGTTCCAAAGCTAAAAGTGTTGAGACTGTAATGTATTTTGCATTTATGCCTCCCTGTTTATTGCTTAGAGATTCTTGGGGAAAGGGAGTAGATGACAGTAACCAGCACTGTCAAAGGCAGTTTGATGTGGTAGGGGGAAAGCCAAGTGTGTTTTGCCGATAATACACATGCAGACATGTACACGAGACTCARATGGCATCTGGGGAATCTAAAGTATAGAACTAAAATGTTCAGGAGTCTGTACCCGTTGATCCTACACTCACTACTGCGGATCACTTGTTTAGCGCACATTTGTGCTTGCAGTGTGCCATCATTGCAGCTCTAGAGCTTGCTACTGCCTGCCAAAGGTGTGAAACAATTTCAGGTTCTGGTAATTTGGGTGCTTTTTGGTGGCTGCTTTGTATTTTCCTTCATAAATTTAGTGGGAAAATTAGTCTATGTGTGTCTGTTTCAGATGTCCCCAGGGACAGTTCTGAAGGAGCCGGTTTATTTATATACCTTCTAGAATTCTCACCACTCTCACTTGTGGTAATAAGTTTCAACACCATTTGTTATCAGGCCTTAAAGCCCATATCCAACTTCCTCCTACTTCAGTATTTTGAGGACAGATATTTTCTGGTGAAATTTTTRTAAAACTCCGTAATCAGAAGATGCAAATATGCACACTTCATTGCATGTTTCATCAAAGTTATGAATGGGGTGGCTTGTCTGTATTTTGTATACTGGGTCTTTCATGTAGCACTCTAGTAATATTGTTAGATGCTGCCACCTTGAGTGCCTGTTACAGCATAACATCTATCAAAACCTTMAACCTCTTCATGAATGATGGATTTATTGATCATAATGAAATAGCTTTGTTCTTTGTGTGTTTTTTGCAGACTTTGCACATTGGAAGCTCACATTTAGCACCACCAAATCCAGACAAACAGTTTTTGATTTCACCTCCTGCTTCTCCACCTGTTGGATGGAAGCAAGTAGAAGATGCTACTCCAGTCATAAACTATGACCTTTTATATGCTATCTCCAAGTTAGGGCCAGGTAAGAAGGATTAGAAGGGCTAAAATTTTACTTGAGTGTAGTATAGCTTCTAAACTTTCTCAATTTCTGGAATTTTTCAAATGAGATGGTATTGTGAATTGTATTTATAACTTCAGAAAAAGTATCAATTGGCTTGCTATTCTGTGTTTTTTGTTTTTGTTTTTTTCACCCTGTGTCTTGCCCCAAAGCAAAACATGCATTTGGGGAACCAGACTGTAGTAATGCAACTTCCGAAAAGTAAAAAGGCAGTTGTRTAGCTGCATATCTTTTACAGGGATGAGAAAGTCTTGTTTCTGATGAGGACAGTAAAGTAGTTAACAGTTACATAGCTTTGCAGCTAGAATTACCTCTTTCCTCATCTGAGACAGTAGCATGAGTAGGAGGGAAGCTACCAGTTTCAGCCTCTGGTTTGAGGCATTAATTTTCTTCTGGAATTAAGAGGGAGAAGTTCCTGCCATTCCCAGCTTCTCCGTGTTTTGATCTGCTGCAGTTTATTCATTTATCAGAAGCTCTGAGGTGACGTTGCCTTGTTCTGATGGGAAAAATGTTTATTTACAGATTCCTTTCTTCCCATTCCCTRCAATTAAGAGTGAACTATGCTTTTGGGAAGCACTTCGTAAAACACACTTCCCCTTTATTTCTAGTGCTATCTCATAAGCCACTTGTCATTTCAGCTAACCATGCTGTAAAGGCTGCTTATACATTTATTTATTAATAATGTATAGCATCAACAAGAGGAGAAGCAGTTCTAGCTGGTATCTATTTTTTAAACCAAATATACTTTCAGAAATAGATGTAAAATTCTGCTAAAATGTACTAACTCATATTTTAAACATGATTCTGATTTTCAGAAACTAATATGATCACATCCCTTGATGTTGTTTTATACCTCCGTTAAAACCTTCATAATGAGAGTTGGTGCAAATTTTATTTCCCAAAATCTACAGCTGATTTAACCAGTCTGCAGCTCTTCTATAAGGTTTAGGAAAAAGAGGAAATGACTACATGTAGTCTTATCGAGGAGGATATAAACTGTAGTCTGAATCATTTTACTGTAATTTTTATGTATTTATTTACCTACCAGCTTTGGAAGCAAGACTTATGTTAGTGGAGAAGAGGGCACGGGGARAGCTTTTAGCTCTTTGTGCATTGACTTTCTGTGTAATAGGTGATGACTGATAGTATGGTAGTGATATCCATAGATTCTAGTGGAAGTGATTAGATACCCCATAGGCCCCTGGGAAATTACTGGACTTCTGTTTCAAAAACTTATTTCAGGAAAACATTGATTTAAAAACTTCCCTGAAGCACAAGGAACAAATAGACAGGGTTACAGCTTGCTGATCTTGTCAAAGTTCAGAGCTTGCCCGGTGATTGCTGCTTACCTCACTACAAGCCTTCCTCTTAAGTTTTAGCAAAGCCAAAAAGATTTAAAATGAAAGCATATGTTTTAAAATAAATATTGAAAAGGTACTAAGCAGTAGAAACTGCTGGTTTCTCCCCTGCAAGTTTTCTTATCAGGATACCCTGCAGTAAGCTCACTGGTAGATATGTGATCCCTTTCCCCCATGAATTTTTTCATATGTATTGTGGACATTAAGTCCTATGAAGCTCTACTTATTGACCATTAGGTTTATTAGAATGTGAAGTAGCTCCGCTTGCAACTGGCTCCGTTTACACTTAACGCAATGACTTGTATGTTTTTTGAAGACCTAGAGGCCTTTTCCTCTGTGGAACTGCTCYTCTTGCCAGCTTCCCCAACCAGGCCTCAGAGAAACTTAGCAGAGAATACCTTGGAGCCTGGGTGCACTGGGGAGGGAGTGCAGCTCGTCACAGTCATCAGCTGTCTAGGATGGCTGACATCCAGATCACCATAGTGGTCTTAATAGAGACTGTTCTCTCCCTTTATTAATGTATGAGTCTGAAGTAACAAGAGAAAAAATTAAGGGGAGCTGGTCAGAGAAGTGGTGAAAAGAAGTCCTTTACTCTTTGTTTGCCTGGTCTAGCATAAGATTAAAATAATCTAAAACCTAGTTAGAATTTAAAAACAATTCTTTATGTTATAGCAAAAGCAGGTGTCAAACCAATGGTCAACCAAATTCATTTCATAACAGTGTACATGCTGGTCCCGTTATATCTGAATGTTTCACRTTAGTAGGCATGAAGCCTACTGTCTAGTCCTGTTGTTCCACAGAATACCTGAACAGTGCAAGAGCACTTACATGCGAGGTGGGAAAAACTGCATACAGYTTTCTTAACATTGAAAGCTTTGTGGGGGGAAGGAAGATCGTATAATTTTATGTCATCATGCAAGAAAATGAAATCTGCATTGTAGAGTGAATAGCTAGTCTTTTTATGCTCAAATGCTACAGCTATTTGCTTAGTATAACAAAACCCACCAAGAAGGCTCCTGACTGCTCAYGTGGAACGCTTGCTTAAATGCTTAGGGTAATGTATATAAACTTGCCTGTAAGAAAGCAGCTGAGCTGCTTAGCTTTGAAATTAGAACCTAAGTGGTTCCAGGTGAYAGACATGACTGTTAGCAAGGCACCTGCCTATGCCCTCTAATGCGCTGTGACATCAGGCTTTTGTCATTAATATACTACTAACAATTTTATCAATTTTATACTAAGTTTTTTTCTTTTTAATGATTTCTTTCATATTTTGCTAAAAAATGGATAATTTTAAACCAGTTTTGTTAATATTTTAACTTCCAGGAGAAAAGTATGAGCTACATGCTGCAACTGACACTACTCCTAGTGTTGTTGTCCACGTCTGCGAGAGTGACCAAGAAAATGACATGGAAGAAGAAGCGAAGAAACCCAAACCAAAAATTATTCAGACAAGAAGGCCAGATTATACTCCAACTCATTTAAGTTGAACTGCTCTAGTTTTTGAAGGCTTACAAGCAGACGTATGGAAGGGAAACATTTACAATGGAAATTGCTGGTCGCAAWTTTGGTGGTGACAGCAGCTGTTGTAGTAGGAGAAATTCCAGTGTAAGGTTTGCTCAGAAAAAAATATAGGAAGTTTCATCCTTTTTTCCTAATGCTGCCTGTTGGTTGATGTTATGAGTGTATTCCCAGATTGCTGGGAATGAAGATAAGCAGAAAAAGACATTCTGAGAAGTGACAAGATTGAAATCGATATGGGCTTATTTTTGGGGGGTACTGTTCCATTATAAAGCAACTGGGGAAAGCTTTCTTTATTCTGTCTCACATAAATCCTCAAACATATAGGCTAGTCATTTTGTGAAGTACATAGTGAAAACACAGGTGGTTTTAAAGATTAAGGTATGGGAATTGTGAAACTTTTTCTTATGATAGATTTTGTGCATGTGTATTCTTGCTCTTCTAAAACAACTTTGCATTATTTTCTAAAATTTCTCACTTCATGTTTTCAGAAATCTGGGGATTTGTTTAAAGTATTTATTATCTAAACATCCCGGAGTTATTACTAATGTGTATATACATATATATTTATATTTGTTTTTATTGGCACTCTTTTTCCAGCAGGCATACAGTTTATCTGGTACCTTACTTTGGTGCTATGTAACTTGTGCTTTTAAAATTTTAATCTTTTAAATGCTTATATAGGGTTTTGTCTGGCAAAGTTACGGAAAAAATGTGCAATAGGAAAGTTATTTGAATAAGTTGATTTTAAATTATTTAAGTTTAAATAATTTATACCTTTAATAACATTTGTTCAGTAACTTTCTCCTTTGGAAAAAAAAAAGTATTCTTAAATGTATAAATAAAGCTAATATTGTATATTCGTAGCAATGTACTTTTTCAGTTAAAAGAGTGGCAATGGGTAGAAACATGAACTCTGMTCAGTATATGATCTGCAATGTTGCAAACAAATGTTTTAAGAGTGATTGAAAAACTGCACACAGTGCACAGAACAGCAAAGAGAGATGGAGTGCCTTTTCCTTCATTCATTCCTGATGTGAACTGTTCCACGAGCTGTACATGGTATCTTTTTATAATGGTTTTGTGTGTCCATAAATATATACTTTCCTAGCTTTGTTTCCAAAAGAAGCTAGTATTTAGAAATGGTTAATAACAGCTAGTGATGCATACCTAAGTAATGGTAGACATGGGAAAAGCTTTAGAGTTTCTTACATTACTGTTTAAAGACAGTGGCACATGACATAGTAAGTTTAGAGGAAGAAACATCTATCTTTGGGAAAACACCACTTACACTTTTAGAAAGGGGATGTTTGAAGCTTCTCAGTGTGTTTTTAGAAATCAAGAGCCTGGTTCTCTCCTGGTTGAGTTTTTCCACGGTCAGTCTGAAAATGAGTTTTGTAGCTGARGTTAATATATATTAAATATATATCCTGTGCCATTTGAAGCAAATGTTGACTTGGATGCCCAGGTTTGCACCTCTTGTTAAAAATAGTGTAGCAAGATGTCTTGAGAGAGCTGTTCCAAGCTGTGGTGCAGTGTTAAATGCAGCATTATTGAAAGCTAGTCAATATACCAAGCAAAATATGAACTAACTAATATCCTGCAACTGAAGAGAACAGGGATATATTTAACTTAGTAATACCTGCAGTAGTGGCCTTGTTCTGATGGTTTTGGTTTACAGGGCATACCAAACACTGGCACTTGGTGTACTTCTTGAACCTAGCTCATGTTGCACTCTCTCTGTGTTAATCTGTAGGCCAGCATGTCTGTAGGTGAAGAGTCAATACAATATTGCTAGACCCATGGACGTAGAGGTGCATAAGCTTTTTCCTGTTAGTAAGGTGTAAACATCAGTTGGATATGTGTACTGCTTATTTAGCGCACACGTGTGTGCACACACACACACACAGGGAGGAGGGAGAGAAATCTCAGAGGTTTACCACAGCTGCCTTTAAGCTGTTCCAAGATTTTCTTTCATGTTTCTCAAATTACTACCTGGCTTATAGCGTTTTACTTCATTCARTTAAAAACTGTTGGGTAATTTCTACTGTCTTTTTTCCATCTATTCACAATTACCAGTCAAAGTATTAGTTTTGCATTAGCAGCTGAGGTTGCTGCTGTTCTGCTTCCTAGCAGTCCTAAGAAAGCAGTGCTAATTTTTAATAAGACAAAACAGGATTAARCAAATACTGATGCAATTTTTTCATTTTGGTACACTGATACCTGCCTAATAAAGGCAGGTAACTAGAAACCATAGTCATGGGAGGCTACAACATGTTCACCTTCTGGTCTTAATTGTGAACAGAGATTTGTGAGACAGTAACTTCTTTTTCTGGTTGTGCATCCTGGCTTGTGCCACAAGTGTGGCTACAGTGTATTGCTTGCTTTGTGTCTTTTCTTTTTTTTATGTTCAAATGGATGCTTAGTTGGTATTTTATAAAGTTGTGTAGTATGGGACATAATTAAAATATTTTGTTGTCTTATAAATGTCATGGTGGTATTTATGCATGGAACTGAAGTTCAGATTTTGGTCTAAAACCTTCAGCTACAYGTACCAAGCACTTTTGATTTGAAGAAGGTAAGATTAATGTCCCACATCACATCCTTAYCAACTAAATGAAGGTAAGCAGAGAGAAAAAATTTCCAGCCCTCTGCTTAAAATACTTGCATGATAACAATTCAAGCATAAGAATCTACTACTGGATAAAATACAGTAGAAAAGACTAGTTAAAAAACTGATTTTTCTGTGCCTAAAGTTGACCTGCTTCCTAATAATGGTATCAGTACCTTTTTTAAAATAATCCCTGCACATTCCTAATATCTTTACCAATCTTCTACAACATTATTAATTCTACTTTTTGGCAGCTTTGAATATGAAAAATGTGCACATGTCAGCATTCARATGGCTTCACTTAATAACTGTAAGTCTTTGAGTTGAAAAAATTGTCATGCAGAAATGATTTGACCATTTCACTCTGTGTAAATATGGGTAGAAATTCTTTCATGGCACAAAGGAGTTTTTAATATTAATGCTGGTCATTCTTCTCTACTTATTGCCTGGTGGTTATCGCCGTTTGTAAGAAATTGTCCTGTACACATAAATGGCTTGACATAGCGAAGTTCTGTTGCTTGTAATAGCAAACTCATCCAATGGGAATTTCTGTGTTGAGTAACAGGAGTAATCAAACAAAAGATGAAATAACAGTTTTAAATGAAACATCATGCTTTAAAGAGTGTTTCCTTTTTTTTCTCTCTGGAAGCGTAGGTCACTCTGTTTTATTATTTGCTGTCCRCATAAGCATAGCATCCATGATCTTATAAATCTGGAAGTGATCACAGGTCATTTTGCAAGACTTGTTGCTAGTTTATTGATACACATGAAGTTTGTATCATTGGATTGTGCAATTTTGTGTCTGTTACCAAATTAAGGGCCTTGTTACCAAGACTGGTTTCAAAATACATAGGACTACAGTTTGTTTATATGACTAAAGTTTGTTTATAATCAAGATGTTATTTTTYAGAGCAGCAAGTGTAATAACTTTGATACTTGAAATGCTAGACAAGTGCATGAGCTGTTGTTGTGTAGTCCGGACTTGTCAAGGGTGGGGAGACGAATGAACTTCAGCAACTCTTTCTCATACCACTTTTAACAGTTACAGCATGGATTTTGCCATTGGCATAAATCACCTGTCTAATCAAGTCTTGTTTTGTCRTGCTAGAAGGAATGTCTTGGGGAATGAATGTTCTTTAACTTGAAACTAATGGTTTCTATCTATAAAGCTTGTATATATTTTATTAAATCCAGAACCCTCTCCCACTTCCAAACATAGGAAACGATTGTGAGYGGTAGACTGTTACTGTAGACGTAGACTGAGTTTGGAAATTCACTCTCCAGGTCTCAGGTCTTAGCTGTTGTRCTTCCTCTTTCGTCTTCGCTCTAATCTTGGATTAAATTTATCATGCTTTAGAAATGTTTTACAGAAAATCATACCTGCTTATCACTTTCAGTAATTCCTGTTTGGATGCTTATGAAGACAAATACAGAGCAGCCAATAATAACAAAGATAAGACACCTTTTGTGCTACCGTGATAAAGCAAGACTAGAAAGGTGACTCAGTTGATGAACAGATAACAGATAAACCCAGTCCTGCCTGATCCATTCTATGCTTCTGTCTTCTCTGGCAAAATTTAAATCGATAAAGTAATGACTGTCATATTTGAAACCTTTTGTCACTTATGCATTTAACATTAAAGCATCTCTATAAACTTCCTTTGATTTTTTTTTTTTTTTTTGAATAACTGGCAATTGGTTTCTCCTGTACTCTGCACCTGAAGCATAAAAAGAAATAAAATGATGGAAGTTTAAGTATGGAATATGCTAAACAGAGGGAGGAAGAGAGAGAGATGCCCAAAGTGGCACTTTTTCACTCATGGCAGTAGTGTTGCCACCTGCTCTGTTTTGGACTCGAAGGCCAGCCCTTGAAGCTGATGTTCTTCCTAACCTTGCTTTCTGCTCCCATGCCTGCCCCCCTCCTTAAGGTGGTATTCCTTGTTTCCAACAGACAGAGGTCCTCTGAGGCTTAAAAGCATTTCCCAGGTCTGTTTCTGAAATCACTTTTCTTCTTACTAAAGGGCAGGCATAGCTCAATACCTGTGGTTTCAGAAGTATGATAAAGGTCTTTCCCTTGCATACTGGTAGTATAGCATGGCGGAAGAACCAACAGGAACTCTTTCAGTACTCTTCAGTCTGGTGCTGCTTTTGCTACYAGCTACTAAGCTTGGCAATAATCACCTTGTTTCATGTTTCAGATTATACTGAAGACGTTYATAGCTTATGTTTGTTAGCCTCAGTCTTGCCTAGAGCTTTTTAAGAATTTTTTTGTATCTTTGTTCCATCTTGAAATCTTTCTTCTGCTTTACCTTTTTTTTCTTTTATTTCTGTGCCTCTCTCCTTCTTCCTACATACTGAACTCCACTGTGTACCATCTACCAAGCAGGGCATTTACTCCATGGGTTCTACTTTTTCTTTCTGTGCATCTGCATACATTGAATGCATGCATGTTTTCTTGCTGCTGAAGTGTGGCATTCATTCTGTTTGTAGTTTCATCACAGCCACATCCTGCTGCACGAAGCAAGTGCTGCTGAGAACTTTTCCTGTATGTACCAGGTGCTCAAGGTGTCACACCCTTTATTAATCCTAAGGAAATTACACTTGRCTTGCTGTTTGCTCTGTGTTGCATGTCTACTGCTGTCATCTGTGCATGCTTATCCTTTAATTTCTGCTACTGGCCTAGTGTGTAGTACCACGCTCTGATGTTATGCGTCTGTAATTCTGGCCAAGGCACCATCAGTTCYCTATTTCTCAGCATGTATCATGCATTGTGATATACTTAATACTTCTGTAGGCCTGGGAAGAGGTCTGATTCTCATGGATGCAGTGCTGGATGCTAGCACTATTGTCCTAGTGTCTGGGAATCTTGAGGTTGTTTGTCCTTTGCTACCACTTCCTAAATCCAATGACAAGATCCCTTTTCAGGGAAAAAAAGAAATGTACAAAGAGCCCTTGGATATAGATAGATATACCTTCTCCCTCCATTTTTTTTTTTTTAGTGTATCACCTTTCAATTGCTTTTTAATTTGTTTTACTAACAAATGTAACAACTTAGAATAGAATCTTTGTATGTTTCTCTCATCTGAGCACTTGTATTTGATATTGAGGGGTTCTGCAGGTAGACAATGTTTGTCTGCAGTTGTTGACAAATCTGTTTTGTTCAGTTTCGTACCTGGAGCCTCGCTGCTTTAAAGGTGTGCAGAATGGGGCTTCTTGAGGCATTAGAGATCTCTGGAGAAAAAGGCACATAATATACCTGGCTGAGTCTTTTCGTTTTACCTAGGGTTACACCTGTCAAGTAAACTGCCAAAGAGGGGACCTGACCAAGTGTGTGGAGTTACTCCAATATCGAGCCGTCACCTAAGCCCATAGGAGTGCTAAAGAGGAAAAGCTGTCCTTTAAGAGTCATTCAGGTAGTCATGAACAACTGTTTGATTCGGATTTCCTCTGTGGGGAATGTATTGTGCCCAGGGAAGGTGCTAGATTGAGGCATGTGTTTCTGTAGCTCCTCTTCTAACTTTTTCCCTCTGTGCATTGAAGTGGTTGAAAGTTTATTCTATGGCCTCTGCCAAAATGCTGTTGTAGCTTTCCCCTCTTCCTTACATCATGAACTTATGTCCCTCGATTCTTAAAATCACTTTAATATTTTTATGTAATAGTTCTTCTAAAACTCTGATTAAGATAAATTTTTCCAAATATGATGAGCTTAAATAGATTTTGGTGAAATCATCTCAGTGTTGTTTCCTTACAGCGTCTGTCTCTTGTCAGGAAAATTAAATAACATAGTCCAGCTTCCTCATGAAGTGTATCTGCAGTATTCAAAAGCTAAATAGAAGGTGATCTGCTTGCAGAAAGTAGCCATTTCTGGTTATAGTGTTACCAGTGTTTGGGTTACTTTTGAGGGAATTGAAAAATCTAAGTTTTATAGATGTTTATGCTTTTATTTTGTGGCCCAATGTACAAATGAAATTAAGAAAGGCTTTCAGTGAGCTGCTAGTTCATATCAGGTGGTTTGAAGAGGTTCAAATAAGTTCTACAATAAAACTAGAGATCTTGAGTTAGGTTGTAACTTGCAAGTCAGCTTCTGTTTTAGAAAACTATCAGAATTTTTTAAAATAACTTCTTAAAGTAAGTCTTAAAAGCACAGTATTTAGTGTACTAGATCTTGGTTTAAGAGGGTCCCCATTGGGAGTGACTTGGAAAACAGGTCATCTTTGTTTATTCTCTAGAAACAATTTTATTTCATTTTAAAGATGCGGTTGTATTTAGGTTGTTCSCCCTCCCCCCTTTCTCTTTAGTGCTCTGTATGCTGTATGATTTAAATAAGAACTTAGATCCTAACCTGAATGCAGTTCTCAACAGAATTTTGCAGCTACCACTTGCGTGGTCAGAGGTTTAAAACAGAACAAAAATGTTTCAACTTGGATTTGAATGAGGTACGTGAAGGTGTCCAATAGGTGGAGCTAAATATCAAGTAATGCCACATTACGTGCTACTAAATAAAGCAAAAAATTCAACCTGCAGCATGCTAAGAATCATGTCAAAATAGCAGAAATGGAAGAGAAATAATTTTACTGTTGTATCATGAAAGCAGTGTCTTTTGTGTCTCATCACTTTGAATATAGTTGATTGAAATGTTTCTGTAGTATACAGTAAATTTTGTAGTGATACACTCTTTAAGGGTTGAACTTAAGCATTTAATCATGAGCAGTTTCAGCAGTATGTTGCAGAATAGCCAACTGCCCTGCACACTGGTTTCACTCATGAGAAAACGTCACATACAGAAAGTGTTTGAAACAGCTAATAAATCTTCATTTTTCAGATGAGAGGAGGTTAACTACAAGCAGCTAGTTAGGAGTTAGGTTCACATCTGAACTTGTTGAAGGCTTCAGGGATGGCTACAGGTTTTCAAGACTCTCATTTCTTGTTGAGCTGTCTGTGCTTTATAACCTTTGAAGAGCGCATCTTCTGTATGTGCACCCTCAGGATGTGCAACATATTAAAGTAAGATTGCTTCCAGTACTTGAATARTGTTGTATATCCTTCTGTGCAAGGTAAGCATGTGTACTATAAAATGGGGCTACTTCAGATGATAGAGCATATCCTATGTAGGATCTACATGCTAGCGTGTAGTGAGTGGTTCCACCTGGAGAGTTTTTCTGTGTGGGGAAATAGTAGAAGCAATCACTATAATGCTTACGTTACAGGAAAAGCAAGTTGTAAGAGGCTGGCATGCATTACAGTCTTACAGTGATGGTCGATGCTTATAATTTTCACAATATCTTTAGATTATACTTTTTCAAACTAGGGTTAATCCAAATCCCACATTTAAGTGAACCAGGTCAAAAGAAATGAAACAAGCAGTGAAACTACCTGTTAAAAGTTGTGTAGGATTTTATGCTAGAGGAAAGAAACTACTGTCTGGGATATAATCCTGTTTGTGTTGCATTGTCATCTATATCTATTCTCTCCACTAGCTTCCTTGGCCCTCAGTATGCATTTGTGCCACATAAATAGGAGTAAAAATTGCTAGTGGTATACWGACATTATACATGTTTAATTATAATGAGAAAAAATTCAAATGATTTTTTTAACTCTTCTTCTTAACACTATTTGCTTTAAATGAGCATGTAGAACATTTACAGTGAAAACTGGCTGATTACAAACTTAAAAGGTGAAGTTCAGATGTCCTGCTCTTTGTGCTCGCTATGTAAAATGATAATTATTCACAAGGAGCATTTGACTTATAGTAGTAAGGTAAAAGATAGCATGTAGTTCATCCAAAAGGATTTCTTAGTGTGAATTACTGGCAGACTAATGCAGAGAAAGAGCCACATGAAGTGCTTTTAACAGCATTGTGGATGTTTCATTTATTTTTTGGCCTTTTCCAGGATTAGAGTTCAATGGTGTAGGATTGAGCCTTTGTTATGACAAGTAAACTAATGATCAATTAATTCATTTTGTTTGAGCCAAGAAAACATGTGACTTGGAGTAAAAAGCATTTGTACAGCACAGCCCTTCTCATCTCTTGYTTTCCATGCTGTAGTGTGGAGTCTGAGCCTGATGCCCTGGTGTGGCCTGATAGGAGCAAAGCGCTGAGGAGCTCATTAAATTCAAAAGTTACGGGAATGAATCAGATGCTAACCTACTTCCTTGTATTAGGCCAAGGATATTCAACACTACTSTAGTTGATTCCTTGCTCAGTAAGGACAAACAAGAATCTGCAGTCATCTGGCATTCAGCTGGCACTTTACACAGAGCAAATCTATGGAGATTGTGTGTGCATTTGTTCCTTAGAAAGTGCCAAATATTTCAGTGTTTTTAATATCTTCTGAATGTCCTTCAGGCATCAGACATCCCATTCAAATGTCTCTTAAAAAAAAATACTGTTTCTGATTTCCTGAGTATTGCAGAARTGGACAGCCAGTGATTTGTCTCTGTACTAAAGGCCGCAAGTTATTACTTGGCTGAACAAAAATTTCCTTTAAAAAAAAAATGTACCTCTTAGACGATGTGTGAATGCTGTGTACTGTATTTGAAGGGGGGAGAATATGCAGAAAGAATATATGTGCTAATGCGTTTGTTATGAGAAGGAATTTCTGCATCTTTCTTGTTCTGATACTGAAGATCAAAACCATTGCAGGTCATAACATGCAATATTCTGGCTGAAGGAAGATAGATTAATTTGTGATGGATGCCTGGAAGGAATTTTATAAATAATAAAAAAAAATGAAAAACAAAAGTGCTTCAGGAAAAAAATCTTGCCTATAATTGTTTTTCCATTCTGCATAAGGTAATTGTTTCTGAAACAAGGTAGCTACCCAAGCTCTCTTAAGCTGCACTTCTTAKACATACTGGAGTTGCTCTAAAGAGTGAAAGACTGTTGGAGTTGAGCATATTTTTCCTCAGTCAAGCACAAGATTTCATTTAATGTATCAGAAGAGTCTTTCAAGAAAAATCWTTGCAAACTTAAGTCCAATGCAACAGACTTACTTTCTTTTCTTTCCCCTGCCCCCTGCCATGAAATTTCCCATGTTGAGATTTTAAGGAAGAGCAAGGGGCAGTCAGATTGAGTCAGAGGGGGAAAAAGCATAGTATGTTAGAAAAGGTGGCAAAAGGTAGTAGAGGATCATAAGAAAATACTTAGGAGCAGGTGAACTGGTTTGGAATTAGGAGACTGAGAGCAGCCATCACTTAACATCTCTTGATGTTTTCCTGCTGCATTTTGGGATGGTAAAAGATCTGGTGACTTGATCCAGCATCTAAACAGCATTGCTGCATGGGAGAAAGCATGTTTAAATGCAGTGTGCTTCTAGTAAAGATGGGAAAGCTAACTGGCTTACGCTGGAGAAAAAGCTAGTAAAGTGGATAAGACTTTGTCTGCCTTAGAAGATCTGTTGAGGAAAGRCAAGATAAAAAACTTTGCTCTTATGACAGTAATGCAGTTTATGCTGTATGAAATCTTCAAGGAAAGATAAGGTAGCTGTTGTACCTGGCAGTGTGGTCTTGAGTTTGTTTGAGTTCCTAATGGTAAGTATTCAGTTTGAAGCCTCAGCTAGGCTAAGCGATACACCAAGCAATTTGTGTTTAACCATGAGTTCTCTAGGTACCTTCAGCTCTGTGTACCCTGTCCTTCTAGGGCAACATTACAGAATGGAAACTTTGACACAACATTAATTATAGGCTAGTGCTGCTGTAATACAGTTCCTGTAGATTGGTCAAAAAGCTTCCTGATCATGGTACAATGTTACAGCACGTACTTGCTATAGAGTAGTTCTCATAGCTGGCTACTGACGAAGAAGAGTATTCTAGCAGTCGAAAGTTTTACATGAGATCAGAAGAAGGTGTGTTCACGATACCATTAGTCTCTCTGCCAAATTGTATTGCGTAAGAGAGGTGTTTAGCAAGAATGCTTCCATCCTTTGTCAGTCTGTGGAACCATCCAGGAAAGAAATAGCACTAGTGTTTTGAGAGTTCACGTGTGTTGTGCTGGTTAGTAAAGACCTAATCCTCTCCACATATCGTGACAATGAAATAATGTAGGTGCAGCCTCATCCATATATCTTAATATTGGAAATATCTTCTATTTCCAAAGGTTTTCAAAATAGATTTGAGTATTAATACTGCTCTGTATTCCATCTCTTTGCACTTGCTTCTCTTACACATCTACTACTGCATTGGCAGAACCATTCTGGGACTCATTTTAAGCATAGTCTAGTTTCTATGTCAGGAAACATTAATAAGGAAGCAAGGTGTTGCTCTGTTTTAGGGGTACGTTGCTCATCAGATATCAGGATTATTGAGAGCTGTGGCAGATGTGTGGGCTGTGTGGAGGAGGCAAGAAGAATTGCTCAGGTTAAAAACTATGATTAATTGTTCACCAGAGTTCACAATGACACACGTGCTTTGCAAACACCAGGCTCAAGAAGCCGCTCTGTCTTGAGCGGCTATGAGCTGCCGTGCGAGCAGAGAGGATCAAATGCCCAGGCATGTGAAAAGAGACTCTGAGCAGGCCAGAAAGAATAAGTCATTGAACGCAAGTGGGGTTTCAGTGGAAATGGCCCAATCTATGACAAGGCTTCCAAAATCCTCGATATGGAAGAAACTCTTMGAGCTATTTATGAGAACACTTAAAAATGAAGTCTTACTGGAAATCAAGGAGTAAAGCACATATTTTAAGCACATAAGTAGAGGCCTGTTATGATGGTACTGGACATGGCAGTGCTTATGTGGGCTTTCTTGGGGAGGGAGAAGRAGGCTATAACCTTGTTTTTCCTCCAGGGTCAAGGTATAGCTACTATGTGGATGGGAACGGGGACACCTATACAATTTTTCATGTGTCCKATGATCCATCGAACACACACCACCTTCAGTAATGGCAATGATAAAGAATATGCATGTTTCTCTTTCATTTTGGGGGGTATGGAGGACAAGGCTCTTACAGCCTCTTTGTGAATCCTTATCTGATGCCTTTTGTAATAGTGAATGGAGCTTCTGGCTAGGTCTGTCATAAATACCTACTAAAAAGGTTTTTCAGATTCCAGTTTAAAAGCTGAGTCCGTTTCTAACACAGACTTGAATTACAGCCTTGGTTTGGATTTGTTACATGCTAGTGGAGATAAGAACRGATCTGAATTTCCCTGCTGTGCCACTTTTGCAGGCTGGGCAGCATGTGACAGTGGAAAACAGGAGTACGGTACAGGCAGCAGATTCTAGAGAGCTCTTCATGTCACTTACAGTAGATATCTTCATTTGGTCCACTGAGTTGTGCTGAAAAGCTTGTGAATCTAAGTAGGTGCTGACTTGATAGAAAGCAAAATGTGCTGAAGAGGCTTGTTTGCTGTGTTACCCAAGGGGTAAGTCACATAGCCCAAGGATATGCTAACGGTGCTGTCACCTTCTGGCTAGGGTGAGGGGGAAGCGAGAAGGTTGCCGTTTTGCTATCGTTAGTCAGTCCGAGCAGCAGTGCCATCCCCAGTTTTCTTGAGAACAAGTACTTCCTCAGCTGACATTGCAAAATCACTGGATCAGATTCTACTGATTCTACTGATGATAGCGCAGCTTGGCCGGCTATGATGCTGCTTGGTAGCTGCAAATGCTGGCTATTTTGATTCCAAACTTCTCAATTTCCCTGTGCTCCACTTGATTACACAATACCAGATGGTGCAGCAAATTCTGCACCAACTCCACAAACAAACTCCACGGAGAGGGATTCAAACGGAAACCGTGCAGAGAATTTATACTGCAGATAATCTTGAGGTCTGGCCAGGTAGCATCTTCTGATGGAAGTTTCTCATAGGTAACTGGATGTAGAAGAGAGACCCCRTAGTGCCTTTAATATGGGCAAAGGAGCAGAGGAGCCTTTTCTTTATCTTAGTAGAAAGTTGAYATGGAGCTGTGAAGCAAAATAAGTGAGGGAGGGAAATGCACACAACAAATGTCCTACCTTCTTGGAATGCTGCAATCGTTTTGTGATTTTTGGGAGCACCAAAAAAATTMAACTGCAGGACCAGTATCCATACGGATGCAAAATTCTTTGGTTCTTCTGTTTCTGGAACAATTTGTTCAAAATATCGTATTTACTCACAGTATAAATTTTCTGTGATGTTACTCTTAAAGTGCTACTCTTAAAATGTAGTCAGTAGAAAATGTAGGATGATATTTTGATGTATGGTCCATCCACAGAGGTCCAAATTYTTTTCCAGCTCCCTGTCCCAGCCAATGTGGCAGCAATATTGTTACGGCTTTATCAGAGCACCACAGGCACACTAAAAARCTGATTGCATTAAACACCTGAGCTTATCTACTGTGGTATAATGTCAGCAGTAACTGACTTGGAGCCAGTTAATTGTGTCACCAGCTTAGGCCAGTCTTCTCATTTGGCTGAAGTCCAAACTTGMAAGAGGGTGAAAATCCAGCCTCTTGTGATTACTGCCTTTATCAGCAAATCTGACACCCATGTTGGGCATCTTAAAATGGGTGTCGAAGCTCTAGATGAGGCAACAAATGGATCCTCGAGCACAAACAGCTGCTCTCAAATTTTCTTTTCCCATTATCTTCTAAGCAGAAACATAACTTTCCTATTAGGGTGGTTGGAGGGGGGAAATCTGTATGCTTATCCAGTCCCCTGGCATGCTGRATTCCCCAGGTAGCATTTTTAACCCAGCAGCCATTAAGCTCTTACAGCTAGAAGCCACACTCACAGCTGCTGACAAAATTTTTCCAGGTATTGGAAGCTGAACTTGGGCCCTTGAATGCATTTCAAGTGCAACTTGCAGATTTGGGACTGCAAAGTGTTATTCCCTGCCCCTCCCACCAGCTCAAAGCCAGTTCTATAAATATTAAAAACAGAATTAAAAATATTTGGAGAATTTGATCCAAGGATTTTTCTGAACAGGATTTTTTTTTTCTTTGTTTCTTAGCACAGCTAACTGTCAGGGCTAGATCCATAGAACTTACTGGGAGGAGTCATCCTCCCCTTTAGGATCTGGCTGCAGTGACTTGAATGCCAAGTCAAGAAACATATTGGGAACRTCTTAATGAGAACTACTCTGTGTCTTTGTTTCTCTTTTTTTTTCTTTCATTTTTTCCCTCTAGGCAAACAATTGGTGGCACAGAAAATAGAGCAGAAGGGATGTCCTTGTGTATGTGCTACCACTGAAAATGGGGATAGACACATACTTGGAGTCTTTRTGTTGTAAATCAACATATTCCCATTATTTCAATCTCAGTTAATAGGATGTTATCAAATAAAATTAAACTCCAGGGGATTTTTATTTTGGTGACTGAAGAACAGAAGGCTTTTGTGTTTGATTTTTTCTGGGTGGAGAGGAGGAGAAAAACTCTCTTTCAGTTGCTGATCTGAAATATATATTTGCATTAGCCTTGCTCTAAATCCAGGTTGCTTTGTTGACTGATTACTGTTTAAGCAGGTAGGTAAATTCTGACCCACCTTAAAAGAAATGTATTAAATCTCTGGTTTGACATAGCTGACCAGCATCAGCTGCTGGAAAGTTGGCCCAACAGAGGCAGCTACATGATGCTCAACAGAGAATCATGTCAGGGTGTTAGTCCCTGACCTGCTTGGAGGCTGGCTGATGACTTTGTGTGAGGTGTCTCCTCAGGCAGATGTGCCCTCTGGGGGATGGCAGCTCCCTCCCAGGGGCACAGGCACCCAGCTCAGGGTTTTGAAAGRAACCGTTGTTTTATTCTGTTTGTTTATTTTTAAAAAATCTTTACAGACACCTCGAATGGTTTGTGCAAGTCTGTTGACACAAAGGGCCCTTGTTGTTTGGAGGTGTTTTAGTGCCTGGCGTCCTGTTCCTCTTGTACAAGCAGAGCGAGCGATTGTTGCTGCCCAAAGAGCTTGGTCTATAATRTTTCCTTGACTGAGTCATACCCGATGGTACCAACGTGGCTGTAACAGAGCCCAAGCTGAATGCAGCAAGTCATAAATGAAATTCATGTAAACACCCTATTCCTTCAATTAAATTTTATGATCTGTAAAATTTGATGGTTGTAACGCATTAGAAGGAAAAACTTTAAACAGAAAGACTAAGTCACATGGAAGTGCTAGGACAGAAATGTAACAGTTCTTGGAACTGTACCTCCTCAGCTCTGAGACCAACATGTGTCTCCTAAACCAGCCCAAAGTGGGGGATGTTGCAGGGTGAGACTCCCTGGGCATCACAAGCCATGTCGAATGTGAAACATATTGCAAAGAGAGCATATTTGAAGCCTGGCTAAAGTGTACGGATTTGGTTTTAGGGTTTTTATCATTACCCTAAGGAGATGTTAACTAAGACCTGCATATTTCTTCTCAGTTTCCACTGACTCAATTTTAAAAACAAAGCCTGCAGACAGGTGAGTAAACAACATGAAGTACCATTTTTGTGCTACTGCAGTRTCTAAATAATGACTAATGTTATTAGCCAACCTGTTCCCTCACAAGACTGATCCAACGGAATGGATCACTGGGAAAGATGCTGACCATAACAGGATGTCTCCCCCAGCGTCGGTGAGGAGAGCTGCACCCTGCCCTGGCTGGGGAGGGCAACACCCAGCAGGGCTGACGGTGCCCTGGTAGAAACCAGTCTGTACCATGAGGACAAATTGAGGCTTTGATCTTGTCAAGTTTTTGTGCATTATGAATTGTGCATGTATTTAAACACATGCTTCAGAGCTTTGGGAATGAAGCCTGAGAACTTGCAAAGAGCATCCCTAGATACTTTTCTGATAAATAGCTTTTCACGTTTGTTTAGTAATGAGAACTTACTTTTTTCCCAACCATTATTTTTGGTGATGTTGTTTCCTGTAGATGTAAATGCTTGCGAGGTGATTTTAGTTTAAAAGAAAGTCATGAAGAAAAGTGCACAAATAACAAAAACATTGCCTTTGAACAAATACATGAAAAGTCAGTCATCAGTATTCCCTCTGATTTTTGTATGTTCCTCCTCTCAGTGAAGATGATGTAGCCAGTCATYATGGTGCTATCCTGCTTCAGTTTGAGATCAGCAATGACAGCAGCAGTTAACAGAGAAGTTACTGGACCTGGCAGACATAGGGATGCAGTGACTTGGGAGCACCTCTCCTCCCGTTCCCATTTGAAGCCCTACATACATGGAAAAGAAGAGGGAGGCAGAGCAGGCCTCCTGCCCTGTGCATCTGCAGCACAACAGCTGTTCAGGGTGGCCCATCTTGTGAAGACAAGGCCACCTCTGTTATGGCTTGTATGGGCTACTGTACCATAAGGAGCAGCCCAAGTCCTTCAGGCCTTTCCTTACGTTTTCTTGTCCAGCTATGCATGCCTGAACGTAGGAAGGAAGCCAGGGAGCTGTTCCAGGCAACCCCTGCTCATTGAGCACGTGTTTTGCAGGGAGAAGGGAATCAAGTGTGTGAGTAGAGAGTCTTGGTGAGGTAGCAGAAGAGGGGAGGCTGAGGCTTAGGAGTATCATTGCTTTTCCCACTGGCTCTTGGGAGAATCATCCAGGGATTGTGTTTGCAGGGCCCTCAGCCCAAGCGGATACCAGTCCCACTTAACTGTTTGGTTGTTATAACATTCGATGATAATTGATTATAGACTGTTTTCTGGTTTGCCATCAGGGAGATTGTACTGAGGTGACTCCAACATTTCCACGGGGGTGGAAGTCCATACTTGACTGGGCCTGGTATCCGGCTCCCTCCCTGGTCTGCTCTGAATTACTGAACCAGGGTTTTGCAGTGGACAAGGAAGGGAAACGTGTTCCTCCACCTTCTGGGTGAAAGGGCAGCCACTGCTACATTTTTGGGACCAGCTGCCATTTCAAGAAATTATCTTTTTGAGAGGGAAATGAAGCAACAGTTTAAAAAGGTAAATGTTTTACTATCTGTCTTCTAGTTACTGAAAAGCAAAACTACGTAGCCTCCATGTATTTCATGGACGTCCCCTTTGCTCATTAAAATGGAAAGTATTGCTATCTTTGTTATTTTCCATATGCTGTGCATGTGTCTACTTTGTCATTATTATCAAAGGGACTGAGTAATTTTCAGTTTTGCTTCTTGTTAGTTTTAAGCAATTCTGATTTCCTCGTTCATTCACTAGTGTGACACAGCTGCATTCAGATCATAGGCACATATTGATATTAGGCATATGACTTTTTTTWAAAAAATGGAATTAATAGAAAACAAATCATGGAAACATTTTGCTCTCCTATGGAAACAGGAGTGGGTAATTTTAACCTGGAGATGTAGCTTTAAGGAAAAGCAGGTATGATAGTACAGTAAGCAAAAATATTGTTTTCATGCTCTTGTTTTATTCTAGAAAGCTTTTCTTTATGGCAGATTTTTCTCTTTGATTTTTTTTCAGGAGGTTGTCTCATCTCCAGCAATTAAGTCATGGCTGTCAACATATTCAGTTTATTTGCCATCAAGAGCATTATTACATGTTGTGAACGACGAGAGAGAAGCATTTAATATCATAAAGATCAAATGTAAAAGAGGAGAGCTGAGCGGAGGAGAGTTGTAAACAAACAGCATCTTCTCTGTAAAGGATTTAAGTATTCATTCACCTCCCAGCTGTTGTCATGGCAAACCCGTCGCAGTGTCTGATGCTGCTGCGGTGTGGGTACCTGGTTAAGCGCAGAAAGCGGGGCAATGTGCAGTAAATGCCTTCTCTTGCCCTCGCAGTGTGGCTTTGCGAGACCCACTGTGTCCGTTGCCTTCACGTCTTTTGCTTTTATGACCTGCTCTCTGAGGGTGTTCAGTTGCTGTCCTTGCTTGTATGTAGGGCCATGCAGGTGAAAACTTGCCCCTAAAACAGTGGCTGCACTAGGACTGTAACACTGGTCTGGCTGCAGCAGCGTGCAGGAGGCTGAGCAGCAGGGATCAGAAATAGGGGGACCGCTGGAGAAGTTGTGAATGTTGGCCCTGGCAGGGGGAAAGGGAAGCCATCAGCCCCCTTGCCTTGGGTGGCACTACAGCAATTGCACTGAGTCTCCAGCCGAGCCACATCCCTGCTCCCAGCCCTGAGTTGTTGCTCCCTGACCCCAGGACAGCCTGTGAGATGAAGCTGCTCCAAGCCGTGGGTCTTGAGAAAGGTGACTGCTGCCTCTGCTCAGGAATCCAGCAGGTATTTTCATGTAACCCTGCCTTTGGGCGAGTCCATGCCTATGGGGGCAGATTGGTGGCTCAGCTGGCAAGAACAGGACTCCCTGCAGAAATGGAAACAAGGTGGCCGCACAGCGCTGTGCTGTGCCCCAGCTGATGGCACAGCCTACTCAGCCCCGTAGAGCCAGGAGTAAATGATGTTTTTCCATAAATGCAGCATGGTTCAAAAATCTACTGGGGGAGTCAACTGGCTGTTGGGGAGGTGTAGGAAGGGGCAGATGGCAGWACTCAGGTATCTGGGACTCAGCCTRCAATACTCCAAGAGATGTGATTATCTAAATTGTTGGTTCAGATAAAACATCCAAGACTAAGACTYCCAAACTTTTGAGTAGTTCTCTATTGTCCTCACTGGATAGACTGCTCAGATGATACTTTCAGGTTGTGAATTGYTCATGGCTTTAACTTCTGAACGAATAAGTATCTCATTCCTTTAAAAAGCACTTGGGATAAAAGGTGACACTAAGTGGAGCTTTTTGACATGAGTATAGCTGGTAAGAACATCAGGAAAAACATCCACTTGATGAGATCTACTGGAAACTATTTGGATGGTAAATCTGTTACATTAATACAGTTTGAGTAATAGATGGTGTTTGGAAACTAGACTTTCCAAACAAAAGGAATAACGWCCTATATCTGGCATGAGTGCTGAACAACAGGAATTCACATTTTCCATTTCCCTGTGCAGGACAAACAAAGTAGACTTAAAATTAGTAAATACGTTAGTCACTGTGTTATGAATGGCATGGCAGAGTAATGCCACCACTTAGGGAAAATGCTTTGYTAGAGCTGCATGCAGTTTTCGAAATAACTGGCCTGCTGCTTTGTGTATGGGCCTCACCTTGGTGAGATGGAGCACTTGACACCTCACATCCAGTTAGAGCAACTTCATTTGTACGTGACGGAGGGATATGGGCTTAGGTGGCGGACAGGGTCTAGCAGTCAGAGGTTCCCAGGCTGGGCTAGGGTGTCCACAAAGCATTTTGCAKGCTGAGCCTGGGGCTGCCTGGTCCTGCCTGGGATGGCTGGATGAGAGGCTAATGGAGCCTGAGCATCATGACAGCACTGGTGCTTCTTCCATGGCGACCTTCTCAAAACTCGTGCCTTTTGCAGCAACTTGGGGTTTCAGTAAAAGATCTGCTCTCCTATAGTWTGTCTATGTCTTCCAAGGCAATTTGGTCTGGATGTGAAACTTATTTTTAGCTAGAAGCTTTTCATTAATGGTGATATGCTCTCTGAGGATATTTACTTTTCAGTAACGAGAAAGCATGTTTTCAATCAGGGATCTGTAAGAGCAAAATAATAGATTATTTTGTTAAAATGTCTCAGTGATGGATTCCAGCACTTTTTTTCAGGCACGGTGATTAAGCTCACCTCATCATTTGCTTGTGGTTGGGTTTTCTCCAGACCACGGCTCAGTATGGCTTATCCCAGATAATAAATTGAGTACRGGCAATAGAGAGGTCACTTGTCACAACACAATTTCAGAACCAGATTGTGCTTCAGCCTTGCTGATGACTGAGCAAGGATGGAAATTATGAGTTTAGCAATAGCCCCTTATTTAAACGCATAGTAAGAGGAACATGTGACAGCCTAAGTTAAGGAGGGACAGCTTCAKTCCTTGTCTAGCCCATTGTTATAGCAGGAGGGAATTAAAAAATAAATGGTTTGATTGCTTGGGAGGAAAAGAAATGGCTAAAGCAATGAAAATGTGATGTGTGGAGAAAATGTTCATGTATGCACGTTTAAAGTGTATGCGTATGTACAAATACATATATGTAAAATCCAGGCTAAGAGGAGAAGTAAAGAGTGAAGCACCAGAGCTAGGATTCTCACGAGATGCTGTAGCAYGCCTGGACAGGGCTGATGAATACAGGGCAAAATGGGCAGGAGGCAGCACATTGCRCTCTGATCAACAGCATCAACACGAAACCGTCTGGCATCTTGGAGCAGCACAGTCTCCATTTCCCACGTGCTCATTTTTACTTGGATTTATCAGAATTTCTTATAGACAAAAATYCTAGTAAAAGTAGAATAGAGTTTTTATTATCTAAATAATTCCTCTCTTCAGGGATGGTAGAATAAACAGATTTTTGTTTCCTTGCCAGTCTAAGAAGCAAGATGTAGAGCAAAAATGTTTCAATGCCACGTAGAAAGCCATCAGATTATGCGAGTGTGCCTTTCAAGATCCCAGTTCTCGGCCAGAGTTTTCTAAAAAAATGAGTTGAAAGGACGGGTTCCTTTTGCTGARCTTTCTGCTGAACTTGCATTTCTCATGCATTTCTGTCTCTGTCTCTTTTCTGTCTGCACGAAAAACAGGCCAATGTGCTGAGGGCTGGCTTTTAAGGCTGATAGTATAGATCAGTATTTCAGTGGATTGGCCTGAAACTCTAGAGCTACGCTTGAATGTTTCTTTACCCGTCACTGCCTTTGACTACCAGCTGTGTGAGCCACTAGCTTATTCTCCAGCTGTCTTTTTCAATAGCCTTGGGCTTGTGTCTTCAGATCACTGACAATAAAAGTTGGACTGGAGCGCTGACAGCCTGTCTACCACAATCTCTCTCAGCACGCATTTGAGGTTATCTTTGCAATGTCATTAGGTGGAGCTACAGCCTCTGGCACTTCTGGAAGCTCTGTCTCTGTCATTCATTACGTGAACTAAAGACAGATGATAACTTCAAAATCAATTAATTATTATCATCATTACATCTCATTATATCATGCCCAAACTCTGTGAAAGATTTTCAAGATAAATGAAAGATGCGATCTCTGCCATGAGGAAGCTACAATTCAAATATACAGTACCGATACAGAAAAGAAAGAGAATGAACTGCCTTGAAAAATGGAGAAGCCTGGCAATGGAGTTTGCTTGCGTTAAGCTTTGTTTCACTATTCTCATCGCCCCTGTATGGTGGGCCCTGCTCTGGAATAAGGATTTTAGCGCTGATTAATGGAAACTGCGTAATGTAAGCCCATAGCAAGTCTGATTAAGTCTTACGCTTGCAGGTGATGTTTTTCTACCACCACAGCCGGCATAGCCAGTTCCTAGACCCCATCCTTCACTATATTCCACTTGGGCAGTTTGCAGGCGGCTTGGGACACTGACTCCAGGTAGATATTAAACAAAACCCAATTCTATTTTAAAAGAATGAGAATTAGCTGGCTACTTTGATTAAAACGGGAATTTCTTGTCCATCATTTCTGTGGCCTGCTCAACTGTTTCTGCAGCACATCTTTCTTTTCCAGGTCAGAGAACAAAGTGTTAGCAGGTTAAAACACCAAAAGATGCTCAGGGATGCATCAGTGCAGGGATGAGCATGGTATAAACTGTATAGAATGAAACTGAGTCCAGCACCCATCAGCTTCAACAGTGTTGATGTCATAGAAAAATCTGTGATCACTTCTTTATTTTTCAGTGTCTTTATGGGCTAGAGGTATTGTGTTATATTGAATCAGTAGATTCAAGGCCATAGCAAAGTTGAAATTTCCAGACAATATTATGCTTATTTTACTTATTCGACTATGCTATTTCTGTGTTTCTTTTTATGCACTTATTTTGTTGTAGGAAATTTGATTTTTTTTWAATGAATTTATTTTTTAATTTAAATTTTATTTTATAAAGGTTACTATTGTCCCTAATTTCAATAAGACACAGGAAATCGTCTAACAACAGAAGGTTTTGTGCAAGTAGCATCTACTACAGCAGTGGCTGCTGGTAGCTGARAGGCTAGAGGGTGCATAGTTTGAAACTAGTTCCTTATCTTTTCCCAAAACATTTGCATATCGGACTCAATGGGATTGACCAGATATGTCTCTATGTAGGATCTGGTCAACGTTTCCTGGAAAAATGAATCACAGCATGCRTCTTTGCTTGAAGGCGTTTCAGAAGCTGAGTGCCCTTGTCTTATCTTCGTGTCTTCTGAGTCAGTCCACACCCTTTTGCTTTTTCTTCTGTGAAACTTGTTGAAGTGAAGAGGAACCTGGGAGGAGTAGAACTGCTCTTGTGCTTGCTTTTCTGCACTTTCCGTTCCCCAGCCCCAGGATTTCATTTCCTTATGCTTGATTCTGAGCATAAAAGAAAAATATCCTATGTATGCTCATGCACTAACTAAAAAAATTATACAGAAGCAGGCAGTTTTCTTGCTTACCGTTGCTGAATCTGGCTCACTCTTTCCCATCGTTACAAGGCATGAGGGAGCTCTGTGTCTCTGCCTGTGTCTGCCACCACTTCACCCACAAACCACTGGCTACCTTCCTGAGGTGCTCCTCAGGAAGGATGAAGAGATGAAGATCTTGGCCTGGCTCATCAGGCCTCATTGTACCCTGCCTTCACGTAGCCTGACTTCCAGGGACCAACGTGATGGCAAGCCCTGTTCTCCTTCTGACTGATCCTGGGCTTTCCAAGGAGGCATCTTGGCACCTGCAGGGTCAGCAGTGCCTTGCTTTCTCCGTAGGACTGAGACCTTGTGGCGAACAGGGCCATGGCCAAGACCAGTGAGGAGCTGAACAGGCTCTCCAAGCAGTCCCTGGGACCAAGGACCTTAAGCTGCACCAAGAGGTGGTGTGAAAGGTGCCACCAGCCACGGGGTCCCAGGACAACCAGAGCGTCTGGGAGTGGAGGACAAATGCMGTAGAGCAAGTCTTAAACTCTTTCATTGTCCAGACCCTTGTTAGGACAACGGCAACTGTGTTTTGTGGTGGCCAAAATGTCCAGGTCATATGATGAAAAGACYGACTTGTTGCCGTACACTAGGCTGGCAGCTCTGGGCCTTCTGCTGTGCTGTGGGAAGATGCTTCCTCCTCGGCACRGGCAGAGGTAGCAACTGCAAAGACTCTGGCTATGCTTGCAGGACAATATGCCTGACTTTCCTCACACCAAATGGGGAGAAAATCTATTAATGTGGTCAAATCTGTGCAAAATTGGGATAAGGAGAGATCAGATGCTCATCTGCACCAGGAATCTGAAGAAATCCAAATTGGGGGTGTGAGCTGCAAGTTCAAAGAGAGCACATCCTAGGGGACAGAGCTGGCCTGCTCACATGACTGTGGGTTAGTGAACTAAAAACGCAAAGAATTTCAGATTTCTGAAGGGTGGCAATTTACGCGTACCACACACATCTAGTGTTTACTCAAAGGAGAAAAAATACAGCAGGAAGATATGCATGGTTGCCGCTGGAGAAAGGCTTTTCTATGCCTCACTATAAAAGACAGGGTGTATATTTAAAAAAAATACTCCTTGATAATGCAGCCAAGATTGGACTTTACTTTACATGCAAGTGTTAACAAGCTGTGGGTGGGATGTGCTAGAGTGCAAGGGCATGGCTTTTTTTTTCCCCCTAAATTGATGTAAAGCTTTTTTTTTTTTTTTTTTTTTTTCCTTCTCAGGATGGGTTTCCCTTTCCCCACAGTTTGGCCCCTTTTCTGAGTGGGTGCATAGTTGAGAATATACTTCCTCAAGCATGAAAAACCCTCCTCCTGCAACCCTAACACAGCAATTTAGCACAAATTCTTGAGAGACTAGAGGGAGCATTTCAATGAACCATTAAGGGATTTTTCATCTTGCTGTCTTCTGGCAATGCCACTAGTGAAATTGGTTTCTGAGCATATCACATCTCTGCTTCTTGGTGTCCTGGGAGAGCAGYTGGTAAAAATGGGTGGGTGCCGCTCGGAGGTGGCTAGATTCAGTGAAGGAAAAGCCAAAGTTTCAATAACATTTTTGCTTAAGCAACACATTGCCAAAGGAGAACAATGAAAACCTGTTAAGTTTTTGATGCTTTGGAAGTTAAAAGAATTAATAAGCCTCCAACAAAGTAGCGATGCCATAATGAACAGTAGTGAGTTCAGAAAGTGCCTTCCCGATACCACAGCTCTTCATGAGTCGTGAGGAAGGCAAACCCTGTGCTGCCCGTGGAGGGGGTTTGTCAGGGTTTTTGTGACTCTGCATCTGCCTGGTGCTTTGCATCTGCCATTGGGAATGACGTGAGGGGAGGGAGGGATTTGACAGCCCATGTCTCACGATGGGGCACTGCCCTGAGTGTGGAGCTGAATTTCATGCGCCCCAGCATAGGCGCTTTTTTAAATAAAAAAAAGGAGGGGAAATCTTCCAAGAGAGAGAGACCTAAATGTAATGCTTAGTAAGCACACGAAAAGCTCTGCTTCCTGTATAAGGTGCCCACAGCCCTAAATTGAACTAAGCCCAGAGGCCAGGCCAGGTTATGTTCCTCTGCGTGTCACCAGAAATAGGAAGTTTCCATGATATGGGCTCCCTTGAGTCCCCCATCTCCCATCAGGGCAGGTGGGGGACAGAGGCACCGCTGAGGGATGGGGCAGTGAAGGAGGGCATATCCTGGGAACCCCTCGCTGAATGGGGATGCTGCAGCCCCYGAGGAACACAGGGGGGCACAGATTTGCTGCATCATTTTGGGTTCTAAGCTCAGATCCTGATGGGTACCACAAGGTATCTGATAACCTCTCGCTGCCGCAACAGCAGATGTTGTGTGGTGAGTTGCAAATACAACCTCAGAGATAAACAGGGTGCAAGTTTTTTTTGTATTTTCCTTATTTTATAATGAGCCAAGGTATTAAGCAACAGTGACTGCTCAGTCACATGCTCATTTTATATTGGGTACATCCCATAGCCTGCATCCAACATGTGTGCTGACTTTAGAAGAAGTGTCATTCTGCTTTTTWTAATGGAGCCTAACATGAACTTAGATACCTGTATATTGTAAAAGAGGAGGAAAAATATGATTAAAATTTTYCTTGCACGAGCTTCTGTGGGTGTGAGCCTAGTATCAAAGTATGGATGTTTATGGTACTTTTTCCACTGTGCTCTTTCTATAGAATCTTTGCTTGAAGCTTTGTATTTTTAGGAGTATATGGTTTTTGTAAATCCACTTGGTTTATGCAATAACTTCAGGTAGCATCTTTAAATCCTCCTCCTCTCCCTAGCTGTGCTTTGCTTTGCTCATGGGTGGGTTTTTGTTTTGTTTTGTTTTTTGGAAAGAAGCACTGACAAGAAAAATCGGGCGGTGCAGACCTCCAATCTTCCAGTTCAGGCTTGTGGCCCAAGCAAGCACTGTTCAGGTCCTACCAAGCCCTGGAGGCACCTAACTTTGCTCAGTGGCTTCCTGAGGAGATCGACTGAAGTGTGTCCCCAAGTGGGCCAGGAGATTAGGTCCTGAGGAGAACAAGCCTGAGCYTGGGATCCGGTTTTGCCTTAGCTAAATCTTGGAGGACCCCAATACAACAGGCATGTGCAGAATATATCTAAGACTGACTTGATACGGTTGAACATCTTACAAACTRTATTTTTCATTTACATTTAACTTGCTGATGGTGAGTTGGGAGGTTATAGCACTTACAAGGGAAATGAAAGATAAGGATTTGATTGCATCCTCAGAAGGTTGTTAACCGGGTCACCTAYTTCCAAGGGGAGTGCCTTGCAGGGTGATCAGGGTGCACCTTACCTCCAAGGCTGTTTAAATTTATATCACTGTGTTAAATGCAGAAATTGAGACAAGCACAAGAATTCAAGTCACTCCACTCCCAGGACAGAGTCCTAATCCACAGGTGGCAGCATAAGGCTCCCTTTTCAGTCCCTTTCTTTGGACCAAGGTGCTGACGGGGCAGAGCCACAAAAGGCAAGAGCACAGTTGTGGTGTGCAAGGTGCCCTGCAGCAGGCACAGGGGGTGCCGGGTCCCCCAGTGTGAGCAGCCCCGGGGCTGCACCACAGCCGGCATCAAYGGGGTGAGAGATGCTTCGCAGCAGCCCCGGCCCATGGCTTGTGCCAGGGCAGCATCAAGCCGGGCAAGAGTGGAAAAAGCAGTCCAAGCATCCCTAAAGCAAAATAGCCCAGTGTATCGCTCCTCCAGGACACACAATATAGTTATTCCTCCTGTTTGTTAATGTGGCCTTTTAATCTGCAGAGGCAAGGGCAGCAATGGGTGCAGACAGGCTCCTCTCTCCCAGGAGCAGGCAAGAAGAAAYGTGATGGGGTCTGTCACAAACGGCTGCAAATGGACCGGGCTCCTCTACCACTGCTTGAGGCAAAACTTGCCTTCTTTTCTCTGAGCTGGCCTCAGGGCAGGGGAGACTTGGGGATGGTTACCAGCTCAAACAGCATATATATATATGTATTTTAAATGTTTCATGGGACTGAGTGTTAGTAGGAGAGTGCAATAAGTAAAGAAAAAAAAATCCTCTATTTCACTTACCAAACTCTACCCGTTTGCTGGGAAAAAAAAAGAAGTTAAAAAGAGAGTCTAATGTTTTGCARGTAATGTGCCCCTGCTGCTGACTGCGCAGGGCCAGTGCTGCCGGTGGCTGTCATGATGTGGCCACCTGGTTACCCAGAGCCCGGCAGAGACCATTTAACATGATTACTGTGTTCTTGTCCCAGGAAGTGCTCGTTCCCTGGCAAGATTTGGGCAATTTACTGCTGTGAAATGACTTTGCTAGCCAGTAGAAACATGTCTGGGAATTTTATGGCGGTTTCCATGTACCCACGGAGTGAGATTGAGATTTTTTTTTTTTAATCAGGTTCTGCTTATCRTTAGATAGCCCTACTCATTTTTATGCACTTTTGCAGTAGTGCCTCGGGGACTGAGCAGAGGCGATGGTGGAGCTGTGCCATGTAGAAGCAAGGGAGTGTGCTGGTGCCTTCACCGCAGACAACGCACTGCAGATCTCCTGAAATGCTCTTATTGAAAAGATGTAGGAAGCACAGCAAAGGTGCTGCAAGAGCCGATAACTGCAGTTTGCTCTCAAGAGATGCGATTTGGAATGAATATGAATTTCTAGCTAATGTTATAGCCGTCCCATGACATTTGGTGAACAGTCGGAAGAATAAACTGCAACATTAGTCACCGCTAAACCAAATTTTCCTCTCTGGTCATTAAAGCAATGAGTACCTGCTGATCGGGGATGACTCATCTGAATCATCATTATAAAAATGTAACCCTCTAGCCTTTGTAACACTCTATCAGCACATATGAATTACTGTTCAGAAAGGGAATTGCATTTAACCTTGTTTATGGGGGTTGGAAGCTTCTCCATCCAGTGTTTTTTCCCAAATGCTGCAGGTGTCAGCACATTTTTAATTTAACGTTGTGTTTTTTACAGTCTAAATTGTATTTCATTATCAGACTGCAAATTGCAAGCCAATTTCCCCAGCTGGTGTAAATCCACACAGCTCTGTTTACTTTGCGACAGCTACTCCGATTTATACCAGCTGCAGATCTGACCTGTGATATCGCTCCTGCTTCTACAGCCAAGTGAACTTCTACTTTGTTGTTGTGTAATAGCAGAGGATGGGCAAAAATAGGGGAGCAGGTGGTCCATGTCCTTGTTTTTAGGAACTGGATGCACTTGAATTAGTKCTGGGAGATCAGCAATTGAATAAGTGTCACTGTCTTGGCCAGAACTGTTAAATGCTGCATGTCAGCCTGAGTATTTTCATTTTTGACTATCCAGCTTGGGATACGTGGTGGAGCTTGATTTGCAGAAAGCCACTGCTGTGGTTTTCCTGAAAACCAGTCCTCTCCAAGATGGTTTGGATAACTCTCAMTGAGAGGTTGCTTCTACAGGGTTTGTGCTGAATAGCAGGCTACATCCCAAAGAAGTTTGCTGAAGCCTTCAGTGGTGGACCAGTTTCATCCAAAGTTGTCCTTGAGATTTGGGAAGGGACTGGAGAAGCGCTGGAAGCACCGGCGGTCCCCCTGAGCTCACAGGGAGGGTGGCAGAGGTGAGCAGGTGGCTGCGATCTGCAGCTGAGGTGGCTGCTGTGGGCTGTGGCCAGGTGAGGCACCACAGGAGCAGAGGAGACCAAAGGCACCAGCTGAGTTACTTCTACACCCGTACCAGGGTATCCTGCATGCTCTTTGGCTTCTGTTCAGGGCCTTGAGCCAGTCCAGCAAACCCTTATTTGTAGAGTTTTGCATAACTTCCTGCTGATTTCCCCTGATTTTGAGGGATTAAGATGATATGCATGGGAAACTGCCAAAGATAACAATCTCCTGGACAGAACTATTATATTAGACTTAATTTCTTTATGCACAAGAACCACAGCAACCATCTGTCTAAGAATGAACAAATACCAACTAAAAAGAGTACATAATATTCTTCACTCCTTATACCCAGTTCAGTGTCTCTTTTAACAAAATGAAGACCAATTTGAGAAAAAGATCTCCACCCCACCACCAGGAACAGGGTTATGAATGACCTGCCAACTCCTGTGTTTGTGAAATATCCCTTATCGCCTTCCAAAGATAATCTACCTTTGCTTTCTGATGGATTCAGTCACTCTACATGTCATCATTGCACTGAAAATGAAACCATCAGCTGCTGACAGATCTGGGAGGGCTAAGAAACTTTGTGCCCAGAGTGTTTTTGTGGCTTTGTGCTTAGCCTTTGTGTATTGCCATTGTTATAATAAATTAATCTCCCTGTCGGGTACCTCCAAAGTCAAATAGAAGTTGTGTGGATGCTTCTAAAAAGATGAATTTGGTCTTGCGTAATGAAGACCTTGCTCTCAGTTGTAATGGAGCTGTGCTTGTATGTTGGCAGTGGAAGTGAGATCACACAGAGACCTTGAAATCTTCTTTAAAAAAGGAGTCCTTGCTTTGGTTTGCTCAGCCCCACAGCTCAGCCCCTTCGAAGCTGCATAAACTGCAATGGATTTCCTAGAGGTTACTCCTGTGTTTGGTGGCCTGAGGAGACTATCAGATGTTGGGAAGTGCGTCTTAGTTGTTGTGCTTGTTTTTGTTTTTCCCACCATCACAGGATGCGAGTTAGTAGGATCCTGTTCCCAGATTTCATGCTGATTTTTAGAAATGCAACTGCAAGTACCAACATGCAGTGAAATAACAAGAACAAAGCCAACCTCTTGCCTACAGGTCTTTCTTTAGTGCCATGATGGCAGAAGGTGCTCGTGGGCTGCAGGAAGGCTGTAAGAGATGGTGGTGTTGAATGTGCGAGCTGCATACAAGCTCGCTTCTGTCCATTTGTCTGGCTGGGATCCACCAGCCCACGTGGCTGCGGAGGCAGGAGCCCAGCCCAGGATGGAGGAGGCGCCGAGAGGCGCTGGTAGGGATCCACCAGCACCGGCCCCCTGCTCTTCATGATGAAGTACTGCCCAGGACCGCAGAGGAAGGCACGCGAACACAAAAATAGAGCCTTCCCCTGTGAGTGTTTAGCATGTGTTTGGCAAAAGCTGCCCCAAAACCGATGATGAATGATCACTACTCATGGTTATTGGGGTGTGAGGGGTTTTGGTCTGTGCTCTTGTCCTTTTGCCCCATTCGGTCTCAGGTGAAAGATGCTCTCAGCAGTCTCTCGTTGTTGGTGCCAGGTGAGAGCCATGCCTTGCGGAAAGGAGACACAAAATCAGGCCTCTGTCATTAAGCCTTTGCTCAAAACGCCTTCCTTGGAGGTCAGTGTTCAGCCCACGTCACGTCCTTGCGGCTCCGTCCCTGCGCCTGCCCCTCTCCAAGAGGAAGGGCATGGCCACCAAGCCTACACAGGGGAAATATTTCTCTTTGCAAACATGCTCCTGTGTACTGAGCCATAGGAAGAAGAAGGGCAGACCAGGAAGTGAAATGATCTGATCTGTTACCAGATTTCCCCTGCGAGGAGGAGAGCGAAATGCAATTTAATTTTGCTGCCCCAGCGTGACGGASCGGGACGCCCCTACAATGGAAGCAGGCTCCGAGGAGACGGGCAAGGGCGACGTGCCCGCGGAGCTCGCGGATAACGTAGGGTGTGCCTGACCACGGCCGCCGCGCACAAAGCGCTGTCTCAGCGCAAAGCGGACCCGAGCGTGGCCTCCGCTTCAGATAAGCGGCTACGTCGCTCGAGTGGACCGACAGGTGATACAAACGTTTCTCCCCGAGTGCATCGGAAGAGTGTGACCGTCTCCCCGCGTTAGCCAGGCCAGCGTGGGAGGGTGCAGAGGCATGGCTCAGCCCAAAGCGGAGTATAAAAACCRAACAACCAACAGAAGAGTTTTGACGGGAGCAACGGGCTTGAGCTGGTGGTAACCCCCGTGGTCCTTCCYGGTGGCTGCGGACGCCTGGCGGCGTGACGGTGAGCATATTATAGAGACYGGCAAAGGGGATCGCGCTGGTACTGTGATTGAACTGTATATTGCCATAGCTATATTTGATATATAGCTATTTACAGATAAGTGTAACTTACACTTGGGTTGTGAGTTCAGTAAATAGCAGTTTCGTTCTGCTAAATCCAAAATCCTGTGTAACATCAAATATCTTCAAGACAGTAAATTTTGATATGAAACGTGACATCCTCCTTGTGTAGAATATCTGAAAGAAGCTGGTTAGAGAGTRTTGGACTCCGACACCGGGAGGAAGGAAACTGAGACCCTTGGYAAAAGGCAGGAGCTTGCCCTCAAACGGCAGCAAAAGCAGGCATGTTTTTTGCAGGGCTTGGGCCCAGCAAAACAGCTCTAGCAGAGTCTTCAGCATTCCTCACCCCTTCCCTGCCTTTCCCTGTACCCAGAGCCTGTCTGAGAAATTAGCCTGTCTTTTTAATAGCCTGCTCCCTCATTGGGAAGCAGCAGTATCCCATAGGCTGCATCCCCCCTCCAAAAAATAAATAAATAAATAAAATAAACACATAGGCTAAACCTCCTGCAGACAGATATGCAAGAAAACACACYGTTTTCCTTCATTGCTGTTACTCTCTCAGTTATCTTCCAAATTCTCCTCTGTGACAGTSATCCAAGCAACAGCCTTCAGCAAAGCCAAGGAGTGTCAAACCCAAGGGGCTGGCGCTGGCCCTGTTTGCTATGGACTCTTGAGAGTCTCGGGTCAGGGAACTGTCCGTAGCAGCCACAGGCTGCTCCCGGGGGTGCCCGGCCAGGGCTGCCCCGTGCCCGCCTCCCGCCCCTGCACCCGCACACGGCTGTGCACGCACCCTGCAGCGGGAGGCCGGCTCACAGCACCCATGCCACGGGCTCGTGCCCTCCCCCAGCCTGGTGAGGCCGGGAGTTTTCCTCTTTGCCTCTTACCTTTTGCACTGATCCGGAGGACAGTGAGCAGCCCGGCTGCTGTCCCTGCCAGGAGCCGGGAGCCAGAGGCTCGCCTGCTCACACCTGGGCAGGCATTAGCCCCCGGGGCTTTCCACAGCTCCTGTCCTTTCTAACTCTCTTTTCCCCAGGAGGGACTGGAGCCCTGCACCTGACTACGCTCTGCTATCAGGTCTGTACCCATGTCCAGCACAGGGGGACTGTGGAAGAGAGTTTTGGGGTGGTGGAAAATAGAGGGACTGCAGGAGCCATGGTGCTGCGGAGCATTTTGGAGACGAACTAAGGCAGCAGCAGGGTTTCTGCCTGCCAGTTGTTGTTTGCTGTTGCAGCCATGCCAGTGTTTGCCTGCTCTTTTGGGCTGGGTGCAAGCCCAAGGCAGCTGCATCTGGGAGGATAAGCTTCGCTGCATGGTGTTTGGGGGGTTGCTGGATTTCCCACTTCAGAACGCTACAACATGCATACAGTGTATGTAAGGGGACTAGATTTATATCTTGTGATCAGATAAAGCCAGTTCTTTTGAAAAGAAATGAGTATGSCCACTGCGTGAGTGTTGCTATTTAAAGTGGAACAAGGACCTGAAGTATTGCTGATGTGGGTAATAGCAGGTGATCTGAGGACTGACTAGAATATCCCCCTTCATCTCCAGAGGCTAAAGATCTGCTAGAGAAAGTTGGGGACTGCAGAAAGTGGATGCTTTTTGTGTATTACTGCAAATCTCTCTGCATAACCCTCCTTGCTTTTGGGCCCATCTGTCGTGCTGCCTCTGCCGGGATCACAACATCCTGGATGCCTCACTGTTGCAAAAGTGTCCAGGAACTGCAGGCAGTATGGTCTGTCCTACACAAAGCTCCGGCCTCCATAAAGTTGTCTGACCTATCCACCTCTGTAATGAACAGCCAGGGAAATGAGCCAGGGAGGCCAGTAGGTCCATTCTCCATCGCCACTGGAGAAGCAAACCATTGGCAGAAAGTGTGGGGAGGCAGGCAAAGTGCTGTGCTAACTTTTGCCACTGGCACAGCACAGGCTTTCTGTGTGTGTCATCAGCTCATGAGAAGTCACTGCTGTGCTGTATTTTCTAAAGGTATATATTGCTCTAGCTTCCCCAAGGTTCTTCCGCTTGGTTACTACTGATGCTCTTAGCAGCGATGTGAGGGAGAAATTGCTGGAGATCTTTGCTTGGTGTAAATTTATGAGAGCTGAGAAAATTATACCAGGAGAGGAGCATCTGTCATTTAACATCCACCTCTGTCTACAACATAAATATCACATTTTAACTCACTAGGGAAGAAAACTACAGCTAGTCAAAGCAAACCAATTTGCCCACTTAATGTTCAAGGACAAAATTCCCATTGAGCTACAAAGTTGAGTCTGACAACCTCTAGGAACATTACATGCCAGAAAACTGTATCTTTTCTTTTTAAACCCTAACAGTTAGTTGGGTCCCAACAACATCCCACAGCATGTGCTCCATTGAAGCTCAGCTGTCAGAAATCAKCTTTGGTCAGATACTCAAACATCAACAGGATGGAACAGGCTGGAGCTGATTGCTCCAGCTGGGTTGGATGCACTCTGCTTGCACGAGTCCGAGGCAGAGGCATCCAGGTTTCTAGAGCAGCCTTCAGCCTGCCTTGGAGCAGACAAACCCATTTTGTTTTGCCTTTTTTGGGAACCAGACAGMTGTAAGTCAGCTCTGACATTTTCAATGCAGACAGAAGTAAATATTAAATGATGCCAGATGCTCTGCAGCTGCAAATTGCTCTATTTGAATTCAAATATCAGTTTAGAGCAAATGAGGCTATCCAGTGATGTCCCATTGCTACACCCCAACAGCAGCAGATGCAGCTGCCCTGATACGGAGCTGGGCTCAGAGTGCTCTCCAGGTGCTCTCTCTAGCCCCAAAACAGGGTCAGACTGAGCCGGAGTAATACAGGAAGTCTTGTTGACTTCCATTTAGCAGCTCCAGCCCTCTGTAGCTATAAGCACTTGGATGTTTTAAAGAAGAGATTGTGAAAGGTCTGTGAAATGTGGCCTCAGCCGTGCTCACTGATGGTCTCTGAGTTGGCTGAAAGCTGCTGCAYGTGTAAGAACTGTTCACACTCAATCCATCTCTGTCCTCCAATCCTACAGCATCTCCTGYTTCACAGCTCCAGGAGCAACTGAGTCCTCTCCAAGTATGGCCATCACAGCCCTCTAGCACAAGCAGTCTTCTTAAACCAGCAGGCCTTGGTGGCTTAAATCTTTCTTCACTACTTCCCTGTGTTCACCGTTAAAGTGCAATCTCAATAGGTGTCCACTGCCAGAGGTCCCTCATCCCCCTCCTCAGGAGGCTACTCTCAGTCCAGTTCTCCTTCCACCTCAGAGCCTTGCCACARAGGGAAGATGCAACCACAAGCCAAGTGGCCACCAGGGATTTATTTTACACTTTTTACTCTAGAGAACAGCTTTCCATCACTAGGAAGTCTCCCTTCTCTTCTCTCAGCTGTGCCCCACAGCTCTTACCTAAGCTACAGAGAACTGAGTGAGCAGCAGGTGACCACCCCTACAGGGACTGGGGGGGGGGTAGCATGAACAGACCTTGGTGTACTTGGGCATAAGTGGTCTAGGATTTTTTTTTCCTTATATGGGGGCCTTTGGAAGTATTTGAGGGATAGGGGTGGTGGTGGGTTTGGGATTTTTTTTTTCTACACCAGTGAAATCTCATCATTACAAGTAACTGTTAACAGTAGCCCACCTGTGTAAAGTACATCCCTGTGGAAATTTTTGCAAAGAATAACMTCCAGGTTAAAGAATCCCAAACAATACTAGCCAGCAAACAGCAAAAGGAAACACTGTCCAAGATCCTCTGATCTTCACTGAAATTAGATGGAATTGCACTGTTTTAGACCTGCTGAGAACCTGCTGATCTGAGCAATGTTTTAAAGTGCTTTGGAAGGGGTGATAAAGCTGCCTTCAGATGCATCCTTCCTCAACTAACTGAAGAAACAGTGCATCACATCCACCTGGCCAAATACAGACACTCACAGTGTAGGTCTGTCTCCTAGAGTCCTGCTCTTGGCCATTTCCCAACTCCAGACCCTGTCCATGGCATTTTGCCTGTCATGTTAAACTCAACTCCTCCACAAAGAGGTCAGCCAAAGGAGATCCATCTGTGGCTTGAGGAAAAGAGGGTAAATGGCACCTGGTGGGAGAGAGGAAGGACAACGCTCAGATGGTGAGGCCAGTCCCAGTGGTGCTGCTCTGTGTCACTGACCACCACCAGTGGAGCAGTGATTCAGACCCTCATCATTTAATGGAAGATAATCTTGGGCGGTGCTGGCAGTACATCAGCAYTGCCAGTAAACTCAAATGCAGCTCCCAACACAGCGTGCTGCAGAGAAACTGAGCATCACTTTACTTTGGAAATATATGTGATCTGTTTTTAGTGTAATGGGCAGAGGAACAGCAATATAGCTGAGAGCAGCCTATGGCTCAGGCTGATATTAGCCTTAGGGAATTCCCTCTAAATTACTGGCAAGTCAAGATTTTGCTGACATATTTAGAGTTTTGCCTGAGGTCATTTTTTAACAYGGCAGCAAACTGCTGCTGCTCAGTGCTTGCCTCCCAGAGTAGCAGGGCAAGTGACCCGAGCACAGACYGAAACCTGCTGCTGGGCACTGTGGGATGAGGACACCAGTCCCAGGCGGGGTGCATGCTTGCAGGGGTGGGACCCAGGTCCTGCTGATCTTGGAGTGGGCACAATTTCACTTGGAGTTCTTTAGGGGTGTGCAACAGGGAGACTGGGGCAGTGATCTCAATTTGATGCTGACAGCAGTTGTCTGGTGAGAGCAACGGAGAGCAGTAAGCCAGTCCAGTTCTGGTAAAAATCAAAACTATTTCAGACAGAGAGATGTGACTATGTGTCATGGACTAGACCACCAGCACAGGTGGCTCTTTCCAATCCTGTGTAATTCAGCTCTGAATTGGTAACTGCATGGATTTTGGTGGAACTGAATGGGGCTTGTGCAGTGGTGAAGGAGGCCTTTAGGCTTGCTTAGATTGCAGAAGCAGATTTCCTGGGGAACAAGAGCTTGCCTCTTYCCTCTCTTAACCTCTCTGGTTTTCGCTGTTTGCTGTGGTTACAGAGATGGGGCTGCTCTGACAACAGGCAGCTYCCTGCTACCTTCCAGCCCAAACAGTGCGCAAGCAACCCTGCAACYCTCAGAAACCTCCCAAAAGCCTTCAGCCTCCTTGTGTGCACCCTAGACGTGGGTGATCTGTTCAGTTTAGCTTTGAAAACTGTATTGGCCCCAGGTCAGCTTTTGATAAGCACTGGAAAGGTGGACACCATGTTAAAACATAACAAGTGGARTTTGTGTACACTTCTATCTCTTTTTTTCCTCTTTCTTTCTTTTTTCTTTTTTTCACTTCCATACAGTTAAGAAATCTATTTCTGAGTTTATGAAAGAAAGCTCATGCAGGTACAGTAATTCATGGGAATATAGGGAGGTAGCTGAGGATTTCCAACCTCAAGATGTCAACTCATAAGCACCTGAAGTGTCTTCAGTGCTACTGATAATTATCATGAGCAAATATTTACCTATCTTTCCAGAGTAAGGTGAGAGATCCAATAACATTCTTCCTTATTTTGATTTAAAGTTATTGCAATGATTTGTTAGCAGTTTTACATTTTACAGTGTTGACATGCTCCCCACACTTATGAGGAGTAATCTCAGATAAAGGTTTAAACTTCATTTTTCTCTCCCTTTCCTTTTACAAGGATCTGAAAACAGCTGTGCAATGTGAATAGATTTTAACTATTAAGCTCAAGCTGTCAAGATGTTATTTCCTGTAGCTTTGACTCATGAAACCAAAGAAACAAGCTGGATCAGAATATTGTTTTATATAGAGGATTTTGTCCCCCTCTGCCATACGAACCACCTGCTGCAGCATGAATCTCAGCCCACAGGAGCCTCTCCTCAACTCTCAGTAGTTACCCRCTTGCCAAGAGAAGGAGTCTGATTTCACTTGGTGTGGGCTGATGTCACTCATGTCCCCTGAGATTGTATGGTAAGGGGAAGAGCACTGCTTTCTCTACAGAATTTATAATCCTGCACTGAGTGTCTGACTTCTAAGTAAACCCAGCTCCAAATCCATGATTGCAAAGCTTGGAGGTCTATTGAAGTGGTTCAGACAATTCTGGAGTTAAAATCAGCAAATACAGTTGTATTTGCAACTAATTTATGAGTGTATATTTGGTTGTATTCATGTCTGCATTTTTCATGTATTTCATTCAATTGTAATGGCACCTGCTAGCACAGAACATACTGAGTAAATAATTGTTGTTCTTATGAGGAACAGAAGGTTATAAGATCAATTATCTTTTCTCACTTCCTCTGTCTCTCAGCATCTGCTTTTACAGCATTCATACTATAACTAGGCACAGACAATTCAAAGAAGCCTCCAGATGTATTGCATCTACTGCAGTGTCATTACTGGCAGCTGGAGGCTGCGGGCACAGTTAAACTCTCTCCTTTGCAGAGGTCCTGCACAATATCAATGCATCATTAATGTCACCCTCACGGAGGGGTGCAATTGCTGCCGAGGACTTTCAGTGGCTTTCTGCCCAAGGGCTCATTTCATCCTTGATGTATTATAAATGAATATAATATAGCACCTCTTAAAAAAAAAGAAAAAATAAGTATGCTGGAAAAGCTTTTGGTAATACACTGGCCTGCCCTCACAGATTTAAAACTGTAGAAAGCACTGACAGCCATCTTATGTTATCACAAGATTGCTCTCACAAAAGTAACCTTGAATAACAGTACCTTATTCAGGTGTGCTAAGGGCAAAAAAGAGAGAAACCGTTGTCTTAATTTTCTAGAGACATTTTGATTAGACATTGTAGTGAGATTATCAGTCACATTACCTGGCCACAGAAGCTTTGGGAATGCAGTGCTGATGGGATTGCCCTTATTAAGTTATTTATGGCTGACACTGGAAAGTGGAAAAGGACCCTTCACCTTCTATAATCCAGAGAATGCCACGACTCGGACATCTTGGATGTTCAGGTGCTCCTCAGTGGTACCATCTACTGCCCGATTCCTGATTCGCAGTGATTCCAGTGAAAATCCTTTAACTCATAGAATAAAACACAGGTTGTATAGCAATTTAGTTTGGAAGAGAAAGCAGTGAATTACCTGGGGGAGGGCTGCTATTTCACAGGAGGGAAGATAAAAGGGAATTTCATTTCCAGTGTGTAACTCCTGGGTAGACAATCACTACCTCTCTGTTTGCCTACTCCTTGGGCACCCTCTGTGTGCCACTGCACATTGGGAAGCTGTATTAAATTAACTTAGGATAAATTCATGTAGGATGTTTGGTTGCTTGGTTTTTCATGGTGTACGTTATTTATGACAGTTACAGAAGAAAGGTAAGTCTTCTCTTCAGGAGCGAAACTGAKGTACTTGCTGCAGAGCTTGAGAGTTGTTTCTGCACACTGAGGCTCAGATACAAAAGTCTGGTTTCCAAATTCAATCCTTAAGCTGAATTTAGAGAGGATTGAGGGGAGTCATGATAACCATCTTCAAAACTGGAAACAGTTGCTGCAGAGTAGGAGCAAGATATTCCTCATACCTGTCAGGGATCAGAGAAGTCATAAGCTTTAAATAGCAGCCCAAGAGGCCTGGGCTAGTATGCGAGTGAGTGGCCATAAACTGGGATAGTTGAGCATGGCAGCATGTGAAGACTGAGGACATGTGTTGTAGAGATTTTTAAGACAAATATTTCTGAGGGATGGACTCAGCCTAGCTGACCATGCCTTGATASAGGAGATGAAGAGGATGACCTTTCAGGCCCTTCCGGTTGCCTTGCTTCTGCCCCTGCCCTGAAATAGTTTCCTTGTTGAGGAAGGAAGCCATTAAAGAGAGAAAGAGAGAAATGAATATTTATCTGATGAATGTCCCTGTTTTTTATACTTTTCTAGGAAAACCCCAAATAAGGAAGGAAGAAGTACAAGAGACAGGAAAAAAAAAAAAAAAAAAAAGATGTTGATGCTGTCTAACAACACAGCACTGAATTCATTCCTCTCCAAGCTGTTTCAAGTCTACCTGGAGCGGACAAACAGCTCTGCACCTTCTCAGGTCCCTTCTCAGGTCCAAAGTGCTGGTGGCAGCCTGGAAATCGTCTATGTGCTGCTGCTGATCGGCCTCTTTGGCTTCTTCACGGTGGGAGTCATGGTGACCAACATCCGTGCCAGGAAGCTGGAGGACTCCCATGACCCCTACAACATGTACATTGCCTCAGACATCTGGTCCAAGGAGGATAGGGCATATTTTCAGGCCAAGCTCATCGAAAATTACAAATTGTGCTGTGTCTTTGAAAACCCACTGGCTGTTGAGCAGCCAAACACACAGATTCCTGAGGTGAAGTCCTCCTAGCAAAATGGGAGAAAGGATGAACTTTACAGAGGGACAACCTGAACATCACCTGGTGTGAACGAGGTTAGCTTTTTGCCTGGCCTGCCCATGCAGAGCCACCYGCACTGGCCTCAACCAGCCTGAAAAATTGTGAATTAACGGTGAAGCTGACAGGTTTGCGATGATCATGCTGTTGCAAAAGTGCCTGATCACAAGTCCCTTGTTGCTGCCACCCTAAGATCAAGAGGGTGCCAACACCATCAAAGGAAGCATCGTGGATTCATCAGCTTCACCCAGGGAAAAATGCACATTTTGGCAAATGTTGCCAGTGTAAATGCTTGCAGCAGTCACTGTAATTAAAACCAAGATGGATCAGGCATAKGATAGAAATATTAACAGTCAAGGACAGTTTACGCAATGCTATTTTCAAGTAAGACCAGCTTCTTCAAAGAAAAAGTAGCTGAAATATTTCATTTGTATTTTTTCCAGTATAAAATAATCATTTTATAGAATGTGCAATGTTGTAGACAACCTATTTCTTTCCAAATCATTCACTTTCTTGAGATAAAATTTTAGAAAGAGGTTTCTATTTCTCACTGAAAAGAATTTMTRTGAAAAAATGCAAACTTTTGAGGGAAATTTTTTAGTGACCGACCCTAATTTCCGGCAGGTCCCACAGACCAGCCTTGCTGACTGCTTTTACTGTTCCTTCTCAAGAATCAAGTCTTAAACTGTCAGTGTTAATCACCCTTGTGCAAAGACTCAGGCACATAGGGTCTATGCCATGCAAGTGTGTAATATTTTGAGAGTTTAGATCCCATTTAATTGTCATGCCAGCCTTGGTTGGGAAGTGGATTTGCACGCTGATGAGTTGTCTCATAAAATGTCTGATATTTAATCACTGATTCAGCTTATGTCTGTGCTTGATTACACCCATGAGCAGTTCCTTCAGCTCCCAGGAGTGGCCTCACTCAGTATGGTTCTTTATTACAGTGTCCAAAGAGAGGTCCATGCCAGTAACATTTTCCTGTCCTTGGCCTCCTGATGATCTCCTTCTATGGGCCATCTCTGCTGAGCTCTTGGGGGAAAGACAACAGCCAGACTTGGCTTCTGTGGCAAAAAGTATCAGCTGTCTGTGTTAATACAGAAAAATACAGCTCCCTTGGACATTGCGTTACTCAAAACAGCAACCTAGCCAGCTTGAGGCCTGTTTTCTTGTTTGGGATCAAAGCAGCAATTGTCTGGGCAGAAGGGGATTTTCATTTCTACTCTGCAGATAGATGTGCCATTTTTAGCTGTTGGATAGTAAAGAGAAGTGGGAAAAGCTTGTAAGAAAGCCATGCAGAGCAGCTGCTTCAAAGGCAAAGCGAGGGTAGAGCGGGGACAGATAGCTACCCAAGTGTCTGAACAGGCAAGGGATATGAGTCACAGCATATTCTCTTCCTTGCACAGGTACTTCATTAGCATTGCACTTTTATTAAAGCAGTCATAGTGTTCCCAGAATACTTGAACTTATTACAATTAAAAAACAGGATAGTTTTCAAAGCTATTTATATGGCACCTACCATTAAGCTGAGGGCAACGTATGTGTTTTGAGTGTCCTGACCAGCTTGGAAAATCCACATTGGTTTAATTATTGGAGTCATTTTTTTTCCTCTAAAGGAATGTAAATCAAAGCCAGTCTTTGGAAAAGGTTGACTTCCCATCTTGGGCACTGGTCTTCTGTGTTCTCACTGTGTAGTCCGTTTGTTACTTGTATTTGAATACAAATAATCTTACTTTCTGGTTCTCCAGAGTCAGGCCTGTGCAACATTACTAAGAATATTTAAACTTACATTAAAAAAYAGTATTTAATTAAATTAAAATCTTTAAACATTAAGCTTGACAAAACAGCTCCCTCCTGCAGCTCCCCCTCCATACCATGTATTTTGGGGTATTTTGGTTCTGGGCACTGGCTGGCTACCTTGTTTTAATACCTGTAGTGTAATTATTTGTGACAGGGGTGATTGTCAGCATTAGTTAACTTCCCTTTTTTTTTCTTTTGAGCTCTGCCTTTTTATTTATTTAAAAAAGAGGGAAACACTGTCATAATGCTTTCCTGTGTAGCCAGAGTATAAATCACCTTTTGACGACAGTTGTAGACTCCCACCATGGAACATATTACCTTTAATCTCATAGTTCTCCTTTTTCCTTTATTTTTTTCAGTTGTATAAAACTAATAAAATATTAATTATACCCTGTGCTTGTGGACTCAGATGTTTTTCCTCAGAGCTGTTTCCCAGGCTCACAGAAAAAAAGAAATAGTTCACCCTATTAACCAGGGTTGAAACTGGGTGGTGGGATGTCACTCAGCACACCTAGATCTAAAGAAACATCAAAATATCCGGGGCTCAGAGGGGCAGACCTGCCCCTGGCGTGCCCCCATCTAGGTGCGCACCCCAGGGACAATATYGGGCAAAAGGGGACAGAGGAGTCATGGGGCAGGAGCTCCTGGCAAGGGAKTGAGGTCCTGGGCCACATGGGACCTGCTGCTCTGCACAAGGTGCCGCTCAGGAGGCTAGCCTGGCTGGAGCTGGATGGGATGCTCTGTTGTCCCAGGATTTTTAAGGCTAGAACCATTTTAATCACCAGATTAACATATGTGCCATCAGATCACAGGGCTCAGGTCAACCAGGCTGGCCTGTTTGTGTGCACTCCTTCAAAAAGGCTCTGAAATCCCTTTCTATATAGCTCTGGATTGTACAATAACAGTTCTGGAGCCATAATGCGTGTGTCAGGCTGCTGCCTGCATTGCAAAGCGTCCTCCAGGGCTTGTAAACACAATCCCAGCTTCCTCTGTCATTACAACTTACTAATACCGGATGGCTGAAACAAGACCCACCTCAGACTGTACTGGAGAGGAGAAAGAGTGTTGGCTGGCCAAGGTGTGCCTAGAGATGTGTGATTAGTTTTCTTGCTGGTCATGTTTGCCACAGACAAAAAGCCAGCAACAAAAGCCATCATGTAATTACCATTAACCAGCATTCATGTTTTCCAATTTCTTACTTGCTGAGACTGAAGAAGMTTAAAGTCATTAGGCAAATGTGATTCACTTTCTTTGGTCCAAGCTTTAAAAGTTTTAGCTTTGAAGATATAGAATACCTTGGGACSCTATCAGCGATTTATTTTTCTCCGTTCCCCAATGGCTAAAATCCCTGGTTTCTCTAGCTATGCCTTACTCTAGTAGCTAGCCTTGTTGCTGGTTGGTGGTCACGGTGAGCACAYCTCCAGGTACAGGCATCACTCTGTAGCTACTTACGCTTTAAAGAACAGAAATGGCATTCATAATTTAAGCCCTGCTTTGTTAACGATGATGTGATAGTACTGTACAAAGGCCTCAGCCAAAATCAAATAGCCTCTCTGCTATATATATATATGTGTATATATATACATATATACATAGACATATACATATACATATATACATATATATATATGTTGAGAAGTTCTGTTTTGTAGGGCTGCAGTATTGTATGTGTAAAACATATAAATAATTGCAGCACATGGACAAGACTGTCTCATGGAGGAGAAGGTCAACCCTCACACTTGGGAGAAGACGCTCCACGGTGTTTCTTAGCTAGGTTATTTGGTTTCCAAATCATGGCTGGCCGAGGTCTCCCTCTTCAGCCCTTTTCTGCCTGCCCTGGAAACCCAACTGGGTTGCCCAGGCTCTGCATGACACTGTGTCCACTGCAACCCTCCAAATCTCAAGTATACCTCTTCAAGCAGCGYTTGCAAAGCTGTTGCAGGAAGGTCTCCTGCAATGCCTCTACCAGCGGTGGCCTTCCCCAGCCACATGCAGAGCAGTATGTAGTATACAGCAGGGTGCAGCYCCCCTTGCTCTGGTAGTGTGCAGTATTTACTGGAGCTGGGTTAAGTTTTCCTGAGGCTATGTCAGCATGGGTCCACACAGATGTTGTGCGGGTGGACCAGCTTCAGCTTTAAGGCAACCAGATGCCAACTCCAGCCATAAGAAAGCTGAGGTGTAGGGCTGTGGCTGAGGCCTATATGCTCTAAGCAACAGCAAGAAGTGGTTTACATGCAGGCGCTGYGGAGCCCAGGGAAGTACGTCTGAACTTATCTGTACCACCATGCAACCTGATGTGCACAAGCTTCTCCCAGGAAGCCCAGATTGAGAGTGCGACCTCTGCCTTTGCTGCAAAACCTACCTTCCCCTCCTGCAAGTCTGGATAGCTTCAGGCCCTGCTTCGTATTTCCCGACACTCTGAGAACTTGCATTTGCAGTAGCTGGCTTTTGATTATACCCATCAGAAATCTTTTCTGCTGCAGGTATAAAAGATCAAACCTCTGGTACTAAGTAGTCCATCTGCAAAATACTTCACAGACACAAGCAGTCTGAGTGGGCAAGTTTGAAGTGAGTTTGCCCCCCCACCCTTTTATTCTTTTGAACTCACTGTRTAGTTATCAGTATTATCTTTATTTGCAATTGGTTAGGTCAGACTTGCTACACAGGGAAACCATGCACAAAGACAAGCAGGAGGAAACCGATAAAAATAGAAGATATGAGCAATCAGAAGTAAGCAGCACATTCTTTACAGTTGATAACCGGAGTAGTAATTATCTTATATAATATCTTATGGCATCCTGTTTCATTTTTACACTTCATTATCGCTGTGCCAAACTCACTCCCTAATCTCCTTATCCAGCTGGAGCCATCAGCTACGCGTGTGAAACCTCCATGAAGCCTTTCTCAAGCAATTGCTCAAGGGACCAGCACAAATGTGATTGCTTGGCGAAGCAGGCTGCAAAAGGTCATGCTATGTTTCACTGGGGACGTGGGCAGGAGTCTGTTCCTTGAGACCAGAGCTGTCCGCTGACCTGAATTCATGGGCAGGTTCAAGTAGAGAAATGGTCCTAGTCAACTGCCTTCAAATGACAAGAAGCAAAAGCCCATACTCTGCCAAAAATGTTCCAGCAAAGTACTTATTCTTGCCACTTCTAGGGCAGAGCTTGCAAGCGTCATTGTTTTTAAAAGCTAGTTTCCAACAATGTTTATRAATGTCCTTCAGATCAAAGAAAAGGGAAAATGTACATAAATACAGATGGCAAATGCATGGCTGCTAAATCTAGATTATGACCATCTGATCTGATTCAGCAGAAAAAGAGTCAAAGACTCTAATGCAATAATTTCTCCAGCAGACCCAGAATTTCTGGTTGGGCTACAGCATGTTATTTTTAGGGGCACACCCAGGCTTGCTGAAAAAATTCCTCCGCTCCATCCCCAGAATTAAAACACTGRGCTAGGGGCCACCAACCTTCCAAGATGAAGAGCCAAGCAAAATAAAATGTGATACCTCAGTGTAAGAGCACTTGCTCTAAAAAGTGCTTAATTTGGTATTTGTCTCATGAGCTGTAACAGTAGTTTTATGGCAGGTACACYATACACCACTAAACACAGATGACCTTTACAGAAATACACTGTTTGATATTGCCTAACATCCTGCAGATGGATTCTTGGAATATTATAGTTCTAGTTTTCTTTCTAAATGCAGTAGCTTTCACACTTTTATGAGAAAAAAACAACATATTAGCTGAGCTGCAGGCATTCAGCCTGATTTGATCCCAACGATCAGGTAGCAGGTGCTGATCAGCAGAGCATGGTTACCTGACATGGGGGAAAKGCTCTTCTCTCAGTACCTGCCCTTCAGCAGCACTTCTTCTGCTCCCCCCACTTCAATATGCCCCGCCAAATCTCCCTTCTCTGTCATGTTCCTGGCCATCACCCCTACCTTACTGGCCACGGTACCTCACTCTATTAGCCCCTACTAGTATCTCCCACCTCCAACTCCTCAGGTCYCCAGTGGGCAGAACTAAGCATAACCCTTTGGCCAAGTGGGGACGTATCAGCGGAGGATCTACCCCATTGTTCCCAGAGCCTTAGTTCCTATTTCCTTTTTCCTTATGACCTCTAATTGCAACTGGCAGGGTAATTTGTCAGGGAAACTGTTGATTCAGCGACTGTTCTGGTTCATTGTTGTGCACATAAGCCTCAAACCTGTGGTCTTTATTCAGGCCCATGGCAACAGCAGGCTTAAGGACCTCCAATCTGATGGAACATTCTGCCCTTGCAATTTTTTGTTTATTATCAGCTTCTCACCTAACAATGCAAAATGATTCTGGGAAAAACGTGCAAACAGTAACTTCATACCAACTCTGCACGTGCAGGCTAGATTGCTTTTCCAGGCTGTTCAAGCCAAGCTAGCCCCGCAGGTGCCTGTGCAGTTTTACTCACAGCAGTTCAGCTCCCAGGGCCCGAGAGGTGAATCTGAGGTGAATCTTAGCTAGATCCAGAGGGTGGAGGAAAAAAAAAATCAACTCTTACCACTTTTTTATCATTTTTCACTTCAATATGCAAGAGTTATGGTGCAGAAATAGACAGTCTGGCACCATGTATCAGTTAGGTACCTTCTGTAAACTAGGTAGCCGCAGAGATTTACCTTCTGGCAGCCTGTGGCAGGACTGAAATGCAAAATTAACTGTCTGCTATGCCTCTATTTATTCCCCCCCCCCCAAGTAAGATCTTTCTTTAATACCCACAGTCCAACAGTCCTTGCACCTAAATTTTGACCTTGAGCGAAGGTTTGTAACGGAATAAAATGTAACTTGAATGAAAATAAGCATACAAGGAACATACTGTTCCTTGCTAATCGGGTTTCCAGTGGCATTGGCTAGCTCACTATAAATATAGGCAATAGGGAGAGGACCTTYTTTCCAACAGATTATTTCATCTGATAAGTGCACATCAAACAACCTCTTCTGGATTTCCTTGAATATATGTTGCTTCTCAYCTCTGTTCCTAGAATTCACCAAAACGCAGAAATTACTATACTTTTGGAGTTACCACTAGGGCCCAGGGAATGTCAAATATCCAGGATGAGCTTGCTGGGGGCTCAAGGAGACCAAACAGGAGCAATGGCAGCATCCYAATGAGATTTCCTCTGTGCTCTCTGATGAAGAAAAATAAATAGAAAATGTGCTTTCAGGTACTGTGCCGTAAGGCCATCATCCTGCCTTTATAGGTCTCTTCCTGGATGTCCGTTTAGAAACCAAACTTTAAGAAGCGTTGCCATGAAAGGACACTTCTCAGCACATTTGGAACAAGCCGCTGACTACCAGAGGCTGTGATGGAAATCYGTGACACTTCCCTTCTTACTTGCTCTCTAAGCATCCACTAATAGCTCCTGTCTGTGTCAGGACAGGGCAAGGCAAACATTAGGTCTGACTATCAGGGCAGTTCTTCTGGATTTAAATGATGATATTCATTTCTCTTTGTTATYTTATCTTTATAGCACATGACGACCAACATGTGGCCTGCAAGGGAACTGGCCTAGTCTGAAGAACAGTATTATATGGTGAAAACTRGTATGTTGTGTTCCTATGGTATAAAAAATATATGAAGCTTCCGCAGCTCGATGTGTGTTCAGTTTTCTGTGGCACAGCACATGGGTGCCAAGGCATGAYCACAATAAAAACAGACAAGTGTTGCACAAGTTAAATGGCAATGAGGCCTGTTGCCCCTCCTAGCTCCAGTTTTTCTGCTATGACCCCAGGGACCTGGGGGCATCTCAGTCACACCAGCAGCACTGGCTCTTCCTTCCTTCCTTCCTTCTACCAGCTCTAGGCAGCTTTCTTCTTCCTTCTCTGACTTCCTCTAATGAGAAATGAAAGAAGTAGTGTCTTTTGCCTTACCCTGAGTGTGGGTTTTCCTCTATTTTTCCACAGGAGCAGTTGTCCATTCTTGGGACCTGCAGAGAATTAAGTAGTGTATTAAAATTAAAAAAGGGAGAAAAGGGATGTTGCAACCTGACCATGGTTCTATCAAGCATTTTTTGTGTTACATGTTATGATTTTTTCACTCAGTGAAGAGGGCAAACACATACCTATTGCAGGGACCTGACCAGCATATACCATTAAGTACCCYATTGCTCGGATGTGTACTCCTAGCCTGCTCAGAAGAAACGTTAAACTCCAGTGCAGGCAGTTCAGGCTAACGCATTTTATCTGGAAATCTTCAGGGAAGAGGGAAGAAGAAACAAGCAATTACAGTGACTGGGAAAACACAGGGCAACCTGTTAAACTGCCTGGCTCACTGCTGTCATGTGGGCCCTTACCCGGMATGCCTCCCTAGATCATGGGCCCACAAATACTCTTACTTTGCTGACACCTTCACCTTCCATTTTTGGGACGTTATTGGTGGATCCTAGATTGTTGTCCTCAGAYGACCAGCCAATGATTTAAGTGTCCGAGTCAAGGTCAATATCCTAGAAGTTCACCATAGTGATGGTGTCCTCCTCTTCCACTTAACTTGATGATCAGCTGAGTGCAATCGGGAGTGAAATATGGGAGGAAAAAAAGCTGTTTGTGCAGTTTCTGCCTATGCATTATGCCATGGATATACCAGCACACCTCACAGATCTTGTCGGTCTTCCATGGCCTGCTGTGCTTGTTTCTCCTGCTTCAGCTCCTCTATTTCTCTGGGGAGGGCACTTCTCYGGTGTGGCCACCAGACAATGGCCACTGCCGCAGTCCATGCTAAGGCTGTCCCRGGGTGACGCTGTCCTGAGCAAGAGCTCCTTAATGCGTAGCCTATAGTGGAAACAGGAAGTGAAGCACAGGATGGGAGTGGCAATTRCTTTTATGCTGTCTTGAAGATGATACTACTCAAACTCTCTTACCATGTGTTTTGGAGAGGAGCCAAAAACGTGAACTTTGGACCACAGTAGATGCAGATCTTTGTTTCCCAGGTACAATTAAAGGACTATATCCAGAGTTTTACTGCTAGTGGATGAGTCAGAAGAGACAAAACCRGCATGTGTCTGAGAGACAACACTCCTGAAGTGGTTACGTCTGTACAGAGACTGCACTTGAAGTGAATCAGGTGGTGGAGCATGGATAAGTCAGCAGTACTTTTTCTAAAGCACCCTCTGCTCTGAAAGGATGGGTTCCAGCCGCCCTGGCTGTGACAGCTGCTTCTCAGCGATACGGTGTCAGACAGCATTAGAAAATAAAATCTCCTGGCAAAGGAAGAGTCTGAGAACAGTGGGAGAACAGCAAAGTGTGCGGAGGTCTGGCACAGTGGAATATCGGGAAAGCTGAAAGTGTTTAGAAGGATCAACCAATAAATGTAGGAAAAACAATAAAAAAGGATTTAGGAAGACAGTAAAGAAACAGAGAGCAAGCTTAACTGTCCAAGACTCTTGTCATGAGACTCACTCTTAAGACAATCTAACAGCATTGTTTTGCAATATGACTCACATTGCGTATCCCRTGGAAGGCAGAGGGTTTTTTCTTTCATCTAATGGGTTCAGGATGCAGGTTTCTCTGTATCTGTTTCCGAGGACACATTATTGGGACATTTAAAGGTCCTGTTGGAATAACTGGATAAACGGAGTGTAGGCACATCAAGGGAGCTATGTGGCTGCAGTGCATGGGCACTGCCAACTGGGATGCAGAGCAGAGACTCCTGAGCAGATGTGCCAGCACCATGTTCTTTCCATTTAGCCCTGTAGAGATGCCAGTTTGTAATCGGCAGTGTTTRACATAAATACTCAAAGATTCAAATGCTATTTCTCTCACTCTTGCTCTTACAGAGACAAATGGGTCACCAGATAACCAGGACTAGCCCAAAGGCCTGCTATTGCAAGAGCAAAGTGCAAACTCTGCATCACCCTCTGTCATAGAAATCCAGGAAATGCGATTCATGACATGCTCTGACCTGTGCAAGAGACCATGTGCACTGCCTTGCACTGGTGCCATTACCATTAATCCTCACTGTCAGCCACCATGAGTGCCCCTTCTCAGCCTCTTCCAGGAGGATGACTCAGCTGTCATTCACAGCTGAGAGGAAGCTGAGAGGAGTCACAGACTCACTCTGCCCAACCAGAGACCTTGGAAGTTTTTTTTTGTGCATAAAATAGCTCAATGATCTATCAAATCCTACCAGGTTATGCCTGATTTTCTGCAAACTGGGGTCTCCTCTAGTACTGGCTGCTCCAGCTCTTTGCAAAGCAGGTCTCCTCCCAGTGCTGCAGCACCCTGCCAGCCTTCCTGAGCATTGTGCCTCTGCATCCCAGGTGAGCCTGTCTCTAAGACTCCTCAGGGCTCTCCAGAAAACAGCAACCCCCAGGAGGATTGCTGGGGATGGGGCACCCTTCAGTCTCTCTATCTGGAGGATGGTTTGTTCTCCTGCATTCCTGTAGAAAATGCCTGCCAGTTTTTTTAAGAAGTCGTGTGACTTGCATGAAAGTAGCATATAGGATTTTGGTCCTCTCTACTACTGCCCCTGATGACCGGTGTGGTCTGTCACAAGGACTTGTCCACATGAGGAATGCTCCTTTGCTCATTTTAGATCCAGACATTCCTTCATTCCACTTCCTCCAAGGCAGTCGGGTCACCCTTGCTCAACAGGAAATATTGCTTGAAGACATGATCCACCTTATATCCCACAGGAGTGAGAGCATGGAAAACAAGTTAGCATGCTGCAGAAGAAAGTGTGCATGGGAAATGCTTAAAGTCTGAAGCTCATCTGGGCTTGTCCAGGCTCTTCAATAGTACACTGAATCTTCCATTCCTGGCTCATTCCCACCCACAAGATTTTAAAGACATGTCTGCCTGTCTTGATAATGCTCCATATGTGCTCCCAGGTGTCCTTGGCATGGACACCAGTTCAATTTCCACTGGCCCTTTTATCCCACGCCACAGTTTTGATTCTTCATGTAATGTTGGCAACACTAAAATTCTACATTAGTGCAGAAATACAACTAAAGTACTCCTACTGATTTGTATTTTTTTTCTTATGTTATCTTTAAGGAAAAAATAAATGGTATGAGGATTAGATCTTCAAATGATATGCTCAAGTATATCTTCTATAAAGCTGATGTAAACATCCCAATTTATTTTGAGGTCTCTATATCTTCATTGAAAGACTGTCAAAAATTTCCCCTTGGCCTAGCTATTATGCTTGTGCTCCAAACCCATTCCCTCATTCCTCATTCCTTTTTAAAAGAAAGGTGTCATCTGGCACCAGCATAGACTTCTAGGGCTGTGGGTGGAGGAAGGAGGCTGTCTCCATTAGGCAGGTGCTGAGTGCTTGTTCCTGTTTAAGGGAATGGTTATGGCTGCACACCTCTCTGCATCCATACCGCAATGGGATCCAGCCCTGTGATGCACTCCTACAACTTCCGCCCTTGTAAAGAAATCCTCCCCTCTCCTAAACATCTAGGCTACCCCCACACCTTCATTCACTTTACAAGGAATTGCATCTGCATGTTTTCTCCAGGTAATGTGGCATCCTTTTTGTCCTGCCTTTGGGAAGGAGAAGTAGGAATCCTACATACTCAGCCTTGATATGACTAAGGATGACATTCATCTCACAGCACTTTTGCTGTCTTCAGGTTAGAGGTTGACACTAATCATACAGTCAATAGAAAGAAAGCCCATCCTGAGGGCACGTCATGCTAAGAGAGATGGGCTCATCACCTTTGGGGTTGCGTGTCCCCCTCTGTTGAGTAGAGAAGCCCCCTGTATAGTCCCAGTCACTGAGAAATATCCCACCTTAGCTGTGTGCAAGCTTGTCCCTGTCCTATCCCCAAGTGGTGTGTCAGTACAGATAGACATCATCACCAATGGATTTGTTATCACTGTTAATACTTTTACATGTTCATTTGTTTTCGTTCCCAAGAAAAACGACCRAGAAATCTAAGGAAGGGGTATGAAAACAGGTGTCTTTTCCCTCCTCATATTCTAGCTTGGGAGAGAGGTGGAGAAGGAGTTGCAAAGGAGACTTGGAGCGGTATATACATAGTGGGGCAAACAGAGCTTGGGAAAGAGCATCCTTTTCCCGGCTCTGACCACGCTACCTCCAAAACTAGAAACAGGATAGTGACTTTAATGGCTGCAGAGAAGCAGGCTAACGAGCCATGCTGCAGCACCCTGTTGACCCAACTATGCCATTTCCAGGGCTCTCACTGGCATCTCTGCATGGCCTCGAGTAGTGCCCTGCTGATGTACAGGCTCACTCACAGCCAGCCTCAGTCTCCAACACAGCCCTGGGCAAGACTGTATAGATAGGCCAGCTGGTATTTTGTCTTCTCCACTGGGTTTTGTCTCGGCGTGATTATGGCTTTAGATTGTTAATACTCTCAGTACCACATTTCACTCCTAGAGCTGGAGGTTAGCTGTAGAAGTCCTGCAATATTACACAGATAGGGAATGCAGAAGAGGGAATTTACCCCCAACTCTTTTTCTCAATAGGCCTGACTGCCAGTGAACCCCCAGATCTCGTTTTCTCCACTCAATCCCAGAATCAAAGAATCACAGAATGGTAGAGAACTGGAGATTATCCAGTCCCACTCCCCTGCTCAAGCAGGGTCACCTGGAGCACACTGGACAGGATGGCATCCAGGTGGGTTTTGAGTATCTCCAGAGAAGGAGACTCCACAACCTGTCTGGGCAACCTGTTCCAGTAGCTCCCTGCTTCTGGCTTTGTGCTCTTGCAGCCTCTGCATTTGTTAGCCAAAGGTGCAGCTCATCTAACGAGCAGCTGATACTTTCAAAGCACTGTGTGCATTGAATCCAGCAAAGATTAGACTGAAAAAAAGGAGTAGTTTGAAACTGAGTCCCGCAGCAAGATTTATGAATCTGTCTGACCATAGTTTAATAGCAATAGCTGCTGATGCTTCCTGAAGGCATACAGACCCTGCTGTCATGGGGCCCTGGTTACCATAGCTTTTAATAGTCTTACTCCTTCCTGTCTTTTGGCAGGGAAGAAAAACTAGCTTACTTTAGCTTAAGCTTTTCTCTTTACTGAGATGGCTGTAGCGGAACTGTTCTGGCATCACAAAGTGTCCCTCTGATAGCAAATGTCTGTGGCTCCCATGGCAAAATCTGAGCTAAATCAGAAATGCTGTAAGCTGCAGTCCATGTTATATGTTGATCATAAAAGGGGACTTGAATGTGAAGGAATGTAACTTGTATTGTTTTGCCATGTAGAAGGTGGATGAACTGAATAAAGTGCCGATGCCCAGCTGGCAGAACAGGATAGAGGAGGCTGTGGCAGAAGGATGTAACATGAAAGCTAGTAAGGTTGCTTCATTGAGCAGCCTCTTTCCCATTCCTGCCAGTGCTTTGTTTCCCCATCCTTCCTCCCAAACGGTGAAGCAGGAAGAAGAGGGACATAGGTGCACACAGAATGCGGAGAAATAACTGTGTATCCCCTTTCCTGTTGCTTTAAGAGGTGGCATCAGCCATGAGGGAAAACTCGAAGAAAGTTTCTTCCCACTTCTGAATGTCGCTGACTTTAAAAATGACAGATCTATGATGAATAATCAAAACTCAGCCTTGGACACATAATCTGTTCTCATACAAGCTCTGTCCAGCAACAAGCACCTGCCTGGAGAAGTCTTTGTGCTTTATTTCACCCTGAACTGAGGCATGTGAGTTCTCATCAATGTTACTCTCACCCGCCGCAAGATGAGGGAAYATACAGCCACTTGCCTGGAGTCCCCATGTTGTACAAGCCTCGTCTGTCCATAGGATCCTGTTACCACATTACTTTGGTGACACTCCCTCATGCATAATGTGCCTGTGATTACTTGCCAGAGATGAGAAGCAGAGGCCACTCCTCTCTCATGCTCCTTAAATAGTTAAATGCATTGGTCAGCTGGGAAAAGCCTCACAGCTGAAAGGGGTGCTGCTCCCAGGATATAGCCAAGTCTACAATGTAAGYAAGCTGTTCGAACAAGTACAACATTTTGTAGCTGTTGTTATGGTACCTGGTGGGTCTGGAACATCTACATGGAGATAAAGAGGCACTATTTTAAGAGGGGCTATTTTTGAGATCTTTAATCTTCTTGATTATTATGGAAACAGATTTTTCCTAAAGTGCTGTTCTCTGAAAATTAACTCTGTTTAACATTCAAACTACTAGTCACTTTTTGAAAATTAACTAGCTAGGGCATTACACATATAGCTATATGAGTACTTTTGTATCTTYGTGTGTTTGTGTTTATAGTTTACACACGTATCTGTGTGCATACCTTTATGTCCATGGATTTATGCTTATTTATGTGATAGATGATAGTAATGAATACTTACAGCTGATACATCCGGAACATACCTATGCCTATTCTCAAAGCAGAAAATAGTTAAAATGGAAAAATAATGCTTTGGCTGTGGAGAAAAGCAGCGGAGAGGAAATTGTGTAGAAATGAGATGAGTCCCACTGTGGAAGAAAAAGCTGATTTGTAGCCTGTGTATCTAATATGAGGATGGGGAGAAAGTGACAATACGGTCACCTGAAGTCTCAGGGAGCACTGATGTGGCATCCCTGTATCTTTCCAGCATCACATGTGTGGGGGGTGGTGTGTATACACAGACAAATGACAGAGTCTTATTTGTACAAAACCATTAAAACCTGTTTTCTCTCTCCTAAAGGCCTGATGTGGCACAACAGCAGTCACTAATTCTTCCCTAGATGCCGCTAAAGGCACATTCTCATTTTTGGTGAATACTTTCATTTTTGGGTGAATACTAAGGTTCTGCAGGCCTTTCAGTTGCATTACACGTGTTCTTGGGCTCCAAAATCCACTGGCTAAAAGTCCCCAGTGTACTGTGTGCCTGACCTGAGGAGAGTTAGGTAGTTGTTAAAGTAATGGGTGATGTTCTGCTCCTTCAGCTTGTTATGTCATTTGCCTCAAGTGTCTCATTATTTTTTTCTGTGGATTTGCATCTTTAGCGTTGGTTTTCTGTTGTATTTCATATAGGAGAGAAAGCCTTTCAAAATGTGGCCCATTACATGCATCTGCCCCTGTTTTCAGAACATACAGGGTTTTACTGCAGTTAGACAATATATGGCAAACTTTTCAAGTGCCAGTCCAACATTTAACTGGTGCCAGTTTTATGGAGCACTAAGTACTAGACACTTCAGAGAGTAATGTATGAGGAATTGCATGTAAAAAAAAATGTGCTTTTGAACTAAATTTTAAAAATCCAACAGTCTGTATGCCTCACTAAAGGACCAGACCTACTCYAGTAATGGCAGGAAGCTGATGCCAAGCGCAGTAACCCAAGGGCAGTGCTGAGTGGTGGTTCCCAGTCCTAGATCATCTTTCAAGAAAATAAGATGAGAGGTCCATCTGAAATCTGTCCTGCCTCTGGCCCACAGCAGAGATCTGAGAAAGGGTTTAAGGTGGCCCATGAAGCAGCAGAACATGGTTTTGAAAAGAGTGCAGACCTCCCACTGCAACAAAATGCTAGCAGTGGTAGGCATCGGAAGTAACAAATCTGAATAAAAGAGCACTCAAATGTTAGCCTCACTTTTATTTGGTTGTAAATGAGTATAGCTGCAACAATCAGGCACAACATAGTCTGGGAGCTAGAGGGATATTTCTTCAGCGGGAGAGGAATTGCAGAAAGTTAGGGTGTCCACGTATCAAGAAAAATAAGGAGCACTGTTGTATACCTGAACTTTGGTGCTCCTCAGGTGTAGCACCCATTATGGCACTGACCACTAAACCTAGGGCAATGGGTATGGCAGAAYGTGGTGGAGAGACAGGGAAGAGATATTAGGATTTTTGGAGCAAGAGAAAAAATCTTATTGTCAGAAATCAATTCATTTTCAGTAAATTTTTTTCAGAATTAAACTTTCTGTCAGTGCCCACTTAAGGTATAGATCACTTATTTTTTAAATTGTGCTCTCTGAAAGGGGAGCAACAAGACAAATTTCACTTTTGCAAAGTGTTATGAACACTGATYTCTAACTGAACCAAGTATATATAGTCAGATTGGATTTGGGTGCAAAGGTGTTTTGTAATTCACAGCCAGTTTGATTGCATCTGATTTGGGAAATCGCAGGGATCTTGCCTTTTTATTYTTCTATATAGACCCCAAAATCCTGGTTAGCTGAAGACTAAATCCTACCCTAGCTAGGTGGTCCAAAATGCCCACTATTGCTGCAGTTTGTGATATTTCCCAGATGTGTTTCCAGTTCCTGTGCTGTGGCTGTAAATTTCCTCATGCCTCTGCACTTGGGTGTCATGTAAGCTGTACGCTCGACTCATGTAACCGACAGCAGGGGTTATTTGGCTATTAATAGATTCCAGGCAGACCAGTCACAACGCAGCCAGCGAAGTAAACACGTTCATTAAAAGATACTAATTGCAAGGAGGAGGAAACCTAACCAGGAATAGCTCATAATCATCCAGGATGCTCAGGCAATTTCAAACAACCAATGAGCGCTTGCACGTTCAGGTGACAGGCCCATCACAACTGGCCCGGAGAGGAAATGCCTGACTTCCCTGAGTCAGCAGCAGCGATCATCACAGCGCGGGGCGCGCGGAGAGGAGATAAAACATCCCTTGCCGCCAGTGCCTGGTCTGGAGAGAGCAAGTAGGATGAAAAAGAAAAGGAGGCCGCCAGCTGCGGTTGCCGGTTGCCCTGACGTTGGGTTCGGACCATGAGCTTTTCCGAGGGTAATGCTCATTTTAATGCTGCCAAATCTCTCTTGGGGACTGGAGGACTGAGCTGCTCTGAGGGAGCTTTCTCTAGTCACCATCAGAAAATTCTCTCTCTTTTTTCTTTCATTCTGATATCCATAGCAAGCTCTTTAAATGGTTTCTTATACGAGATTTAGGGAAGTGGTCAAAGCCTCAGGTGTTRTAAATCACCAGAGCTAGTTCTGAAATATGTGGGGTTGTATCTTCAGTTTGTAYAGTCCTTTTGAAACCAGAAGAGCAACACTGGTTTACCAGCACGGGATGAAAAACAGTAAAAACAGCAGCAAGGAAAATAAATGACTTTAAATTAATGGAAGTGATGTATTTGAGGTGAAACTCTTGGCTATTTACAGCTGGACAGACCTTATGGGTAGATTTGCACAAAGCTTTTCTGTGATTATAGCATACTTCCTAAAGAAGAGTATTCCAGAGAACCAAAAACTATACATAGATTTGTATCAAATCTGTCAAATTGTTGCTGCCAAAAGAAATAGATTATTTGGATGTGGGAGTGGGAGATGGAGTCAAAACTTTTCATCTTGAGATTTTTCAAAAGGAAGGACAATTTTTTTTTAGAGGTAATGGTTTAATGTTTCTTGCACTAAAAATGACTTTGAAAATAATTCTTAAGGAAAATGAATGTAATTTGACAGAAAATATAATTTCTTTCTTAAGTTTCCTTCTCAGTGAGATATCAAGCTTATACCAGTTTGTATTCATTTAGTTCCTTCCCACTTTTCCCATTTTTTTTGTCAGTTCAGCAAGTTTTACTGTAGGTGATTTATTGCGAATTGCTCTTTCAATCAGGATCCAAAGCTCTAATACAGTACTGCTCTCCCCTTGCTTGAATGGTATTATTACTTGAATTATGGTGCCCGTCCTCATGTTTACATCATGATAGACATGGGATCTGACAATGTTATTCCTTTGTCCTGATTTTGATGGTAGGTCACTACCAACACAGTCAGCTTAATGGGGAGTTGTGTATGYCTRTGCGTGTGCATGCACATCTTTAATGCAGTGAGCAACAGTGTCTGATTCTGTTGATGTGGAATAAACTTTCCRCTGCCTTTCATAGTGGCTCTGTGCRTGGAAGAGACAGCTGAATGTGGTAAGGTGCACAACGGAGGAGATGCAGTGTGAAAAACTTGAACTAGAAGACACAAAAGGACAGGAATGCATTAACCAGCTAAGTTGATTTATTGTTTTGTTTTGTTTAGCTTTTGCAGCCAGAGTGGAAACAGAAAATGGATTTCAACAACCGCACAAATGACAGTTCAGTCATGCAGAATTTACTCCAGATGTTAGTGGAAGAAAAGAAGACTCTTCGGTTCAATAATTTCAGCAACCCAGCCTTGGAGTTGCAAGAGGAGATAATGGCCTCTTTTTATATCCTCATCATCGTCGGGTTTTTTGGCTTTCTTTTGTTTGTCATGATGCTCAGCAATATTGTTTCTAGTAAGCCTGARAACTACATTGACTTTCTCTACTCTGGGAAGCTTAACCTGCCAAGAGCCAAGGTGGAGCTTCCGGGAAAAGACAGCAAAGATACATTCATTATTATCAACAACACTGCCCTAAYGGAGCTGCAAAAGCAAGATGACAATAACAACACTGTGTCTGAGACACCAACCACAGATGCAGCTCTGAGGAATGTATGAAAATAGGGATTTTTACTATTTTGCTGTGCATAAGGAACTGAAACAGAGATATTTTTCCTTCAYAAAAGGAAGAAACTAGGAGCTGTGCCAGGACAGATGCAGATYGGTCTTATGTAAGCTTCCCAAGCACAGCTGTGAAAGTACCTGAAGTGAAACCTTTGCTATTTCAGCCCCAGGCTTTTGGAGAAGAGGCTGGAAATCAAGTCCTTACTAGCCTAGCTCTTCATGGCTGTTTTTATAACTTGCCTCTCAGGAGAATAGAAGGCCTTCCTCTTCATGCGGTTGCTTCAGCAGGCCAGTATTTTTCCARTTGGGGTGCTGTTGGGGTGCCCATTTGCTGGTTTTATTTATTTATTTATTCGGAGGTTTGGTGTGGCCAGCAAGCTCTCTGGTGTGTACTCTGCAACAACGTTCATGGCAAGTCCATCTTCTCCATCATGCTGGAGCACCCAGAAGTGGAGGCAGGCTGAACTCCATGTCTAGTCCTTCTGGAAGAAAGATTATTTCAAGGTCTGCAGGCACATGTGAGACTTGAACTTGTTTGCTCGCTTGGCAGGCTTGGTCTGGAGCGAGTTTTTTGACTATGGTCACTCATTTCTCAGCAGGTCTCTTCCTGCATGTCAGACTTTCACCAAAGCCCAGGACAACAAGGAGACCCAGGACATCTTGGCATCTCTCCAGGGTCCCTCTCAGGGTCTACTGATGGCCACTAGAGCCACARAGCCACAAGTGCTGAGCCACCATTGTACCAATAATCCCTGACAAATGCTTTCAGTGTTTAATGCGAACCCTGTCAACATAAAAACCCACACCAAGCCCTCAGCATCTCCTGCTTCCTTGGGTGGTTGACAATAAGCAGAGGGGTTACGGAGTAGCTTGAGGGGGCCATCCACCATGACACAAGCCATGAAGCCTCAGCAAACACAAGAAGGAGCAGCTTGCCTAGCAAGCAGCTCAGTGATGTTCAATCTATGTTCTGCAGAGCCTGGGGCACAGGGGTGCAGGACAAGTAGCTGCAGTGGGGCAAACCTATTGTCAGACAGTTTAGACTTGCTATACTGGGTCCACATATTCACTGGAAATTTTTCCAGAGTCTGCAAATCAAAATTACTGAAAACTACTGGTGTAGATACTATAAGAACTTGAAGGTATTTTATTGAGGAAGAAACAATTCTATAAAACTTTGTAAAAGAGTATGCCTGTGGGTGGATGTTGCTGGTTCCACTCAACAACTTTTTTTTTTGTCTGCTGTTTTTTGTTACTGATGGGAGAAAAATTCTCACCAGTTTTATTCCCTAAGAAAAATTGCCCCCCAACATCTTTGTCCTCTCTTTTTTTCTAACTTTTCTTAAATTGTTTTTTTCTAAATCTGTTGCTTCATGTTTTGTTCTTGTGACTTTTTTTTTTAATATATCTCTGGCTGCCATGATATAGAGTTATTATTATGGGATTTTGCCACTGTTCAGTCCAAGCCAATTGCCTACAAATGATTTACTTCATGTGGACCGTACCCTTAAAGGGAATTTCCAAAGACTGACTTAGTAAGACAGGTTCCAAGGCTGATACTTTCAGCTGATAGCCAAGATGAAATCCACACTGCTATCTTGGCTCTCTATATTTCTTGCTTGAATTCCAGAGATTCAGCTTTTCAACACAGACATCTCCTTTTTTGGACAGGTGCATRGTCCCCAGAGACTGTCTCCAGCAGAGAATTATTAGGCAGTTCAGTTAGTTTTGGAACCCGTTTTCTTTGGCTTCATTATCATGTCTGGTTTAATAACTGCTAGATTTGAGCCAGAATCTGCTATTTATGCTCACAGCTCCTGACTGCACTCAGTAGCCATGCTCCAATTACTGCAGCTCAGCTATTCAGATCTAAAATCGAGAGGTGTTTTGGAGGTATGAAAAACACATTCAGTTCCAAGTCTGTCCCTTCTCRGTGTGGGGGTTTCCCAAAAGAAGGCAAGTAGTCCTTTTGGAGAAGGATCAATTTCTGCCCAGTGCCAGCATTTAAAGGAGGCTTAGTGTGACTTCTTGCAACAGTGACAATTCTTCCTGCTTTGCAAACTAAGTTTATCTGTTTTTCCAGTCATATAGTAGTGTCAGGAAGCAGTGTCAAATCTCGTTTTCCATCGTGAATGTTAGATACAGGCCTTAGCCATCTATCATGCCCATGAGGTTCTGGGCAGTGAAATTTCACCTCCTACAGGAGTGGCTGCTCCTATTCATGACAGACTGATGTGAGGAAGGCCCCAGGCTAGATGGTGAACTCCAAAGCCCATGAAGTGTTATTTGCCTCCTTCTAAACGGAGCTTCTAAAAGCTAATACACTGCTAAATCATCACAGATGTCTTTATTGGTGCACCTTTTGATGTTCCCTTAGGAAAAGTACATTCCCATTCATACTTACCTTGGTAATTGGCTCTTGCAGGCAGTCTGGAGGGGTGGGGGTGAGGTGAGCTTCCCTGTCTGTGCTCTCCATGCAGTGGGGGCTCTACACCAAGAGCTTGAATCAGACCTCCATCACTCAGGTCATAGACACAACAGGTCTTTCCTGTTCCCAGACCTAGGCACACCCATCAGCTTATCCCAGACGGATGCAGGGTGAGATCAGCAGCATGATCCTGCYGCTCTTGGATGTCTGTGGAGGAAACCCCTCTGCACGGGGTGGGAGCTGGTGCCCTGAGAAATTTCTTCCATCTGGATCGATGCAGGACGTGGACCTTGAAGTGTGATCTGAGCATCATTTTGCTGTCTGTGCTGAAGGAGCTTCCGTATCACCCTTAAAACAGGCCATCCACTTCAGCTGCCAGGAATTCCCCCTCTCCACTCCCCTCCACTAATCTCCCCAACTGTTTATTTGGGTTTTCATGTTAAACTGGGACAAAAGGATCAGGATGTTCTCCTGCAGGCATTGCTGAGCTGGGGCAATGTGTCCCCTCCTCTCTTGTGGTCCTTGAGGGTTTACAAGTGCCATCAGCAAYGTCCAGTCCTGATGAGCTCCTCAGCTACCTTGAGTTTTCAACTATAGGATCAAATATCAGTGCAATTGAAACACTTCTGTTTCCCTCTCAGGGGAACCTTTTTCTCTCTACCTCGAGGAGATGTCTATGTGTGCACATACATCTGTTGGACAATTTCAACTACATCTGATAAAGGATTATAGCTCCCAAAGATGTCCCCTTCTTACAGATTTCAGACAATAGACAGTCAAGTAGAGACGATATATTTGTGGTGCTCTTAAGGGAAAAGCTATTTTCTGAAGTTTCCACCTTTGTCAGTGTTTCCACTCTTAGGTCATCTTTGATTTCAGTGAATGCTTCTCTTATTGGTTACATCATGGATCAAGAGCTARGATTATGTACTTTTGGAAATTATTTTCTGCACTAGAATTGAAGTTATGGTTTGTGAGTTTAGGCAGTGGTCAGGACTTCACCAGATGGTTAGGAGGGAAGGTGAACTATTTAAACTTGGTATAGGATTTATTAGAACAAAGAATCCTAATTTTTCTCATTCCATGTAAAACTGAAATAAACACCCTAATTCCTYGTAGAATAGTTCTCTGAAGTGTTGGTTTGGGAGAAAAAAACCAAATTTACAAAATGTTTTCTTTAGATAAAATTAAAAAGTTTAATTTCAAAATTAGCATCAAATTTTAGCTTCTATACTTAATATAAAACAACATCAGAAACCTCTACTAATATCTAATTTGTCTAATATCTTACCTACTGTTTATATGTATTCCATTATGTTTCTTATTTCATTGTGTTTTTATTCTGTATTTTAAAATAAAAGGTTTATGATGATTTTTATCTTGCATATAGAGGAATGATGATTGGTATCCTAATAATACAATTACTATTGAAATGAGTAATTAGTAAGTAACCAATAATTGGTATCCTAATTGCTTCATTAATAGGTTCATGAGTAACTGGTAACTTTGTMATTTAGCTAAGTAGCACACTGGAATTAGGTTCAATACAGAAAAGGTGCATTAGGCAGAAGGGCTGCCAATGCTTGGCCCCCACTTTACTAGGCAGGGAYTGTGATGATGGGTGCCAACCCACCTGCAAACCATGCATCCTGTAAAAGGTGGTGACAGTTTGGGCACCCCACTGAACTGCTCCAYGTGTTGCGGTGCCCTTCCTCCCCATATCCACAGGCATACAGCAAGGGAGCCAGTTGCCTTTAGCCAGTGCCCTATGCCCGGCTGCAGGGTGTGATGGTTACACATGCTGGGAGGTAGTGGAAGAAGGTGGATGGTTCCAGCCTCGAAGCCCAAACCTCAAACTTCATGAGACTGCTGCATTGCCAGGCTTTGCCCCACAAGCAGGACTTGGGCAGGGTCTCACTAGTAGGGGGATGGGGCAAGATCAGGATGTTGCAGTACAAAAAGCTCACAGGAGAAACCAGTTCTCAAATAGTTACTATGAAAAGGCTGAGAAAGCAGTTCATCTCTGATGTTTCACTACAAATCAGCTGCTAGTATTACCATTAATATTTTCTTAGCCAGCTAGACTCAGTCCAGCTCATGAGGGCTGCAGGAACCGGGACAGCTGGAGACASGCGTTGTGATGCCACCTGACATGCTAAGAATGTCACAGCKTCCTTCTGCAATAGCACCAAAATAYGGTGACACAGTTCTTGCCCACAACTAAGGCCTCATAAGCAGAAAGGCTAGTTTGTACCTCTTTCATCCATCTTCTTGAGTCTCTTCACTGGCACATGAAAGTGAAAATAATCTCTATGCCTACAGCAGCAGGCTGTCTATGTCGCGTAACACTTGACTTCATGCTGCAAAAATACATAGGACTGGACAGTTAGAGCAACAGTTTCAGGACTGTTCACTTTATAGAGTCCAAACTGAGGAACATCAAACCCAATTTTCTTGAGCATCCCCAGTTGTACCTACATGCCAGGTCTAGCTCAAGTCAGGACTGTGCTTTTGAAGCGAATCTCCCAGTTGTTGCCACAGTGCTCTGGTCTGTGTCATGGAGCAGTTTCAGAACGCACAAACTGAATTTCTCAAGGATGAAACTGAACAGAAAGGYGCACTCCAGGAGGACACCAGATGCACTCTAGCTGCAAGAGGGCGTTCAGTGCACAGGCTCAAATTAGAGCTGGTGCAAAGTAAAGCCCCCTGAAATGTATGTAATATGAACGACAGGTCCCAGCACCCACTCTTTCACTCTACAGATCTGCTCCTATCAGACTACACTCATTACTAACACAGACATAGCCACACACACCTGCCAGACTGCAGTAGCTGCAGAGGATGTACATTGTAAGAAAAAAGTATGCACTGAGATTAGTATGAGCTCTGGGTCTGCAAAAGGATAAGTGCAAAAGTATAGTAAAACACAGTGTGGCCTTCTTCATTAACAATGCCCCGAGGGGAAGGTCACCATTTGGCCCACATGAGGCTTCACGGCAGAAGAGAGTGGATACCCCATCAGCTGAACCCAGCGATGCTGCCACAGTGGCCAGCAGCAGTGCTGCAATGCYATGACAGGATCTCCCCCATCAAAGACAGGAATGGATCCACTTCAGCCAACCTGCCACACACCTGTATGGCCCCAGGCCTGTGGTGCAGAAGCCCAAGGGCTGCCCCTGCTGCCATTCTCACAGCCATGCTGCCACGGCTGTGAGCCGAGACAGGCAGGAATCATAGAATGGTAAGGTTGGAAGGGACCTCTGGAKATCATCTAGTCCARCCCTCAGCGTAGCCCATAMRGGGATTGAACCCGTGACCTTGGCATTAGCAGCACCATGCTCTAATCAGCTGAGCTAAACCTGCCCCCTAAGCTGTATAAAGCTGTCTGGGACAATGGAGCAGTGGAGCAGAAAGGTTGCCAGATCACCGCTCTGCAGTGAAAAGCTCCCAGTGCTGCCATGCAGCGGGTGCCCTCACGGGAATCATTGCTTCTTGCCAGCTGGTGAGCGCAGCRGGTGCAGGTCTGTGAGGGACAAGGCAGGTAATGTAGGAATGCCACCTTGAGTCTGGGGTGGTTGGCAAGTGGGCAAGAAGATGTGAACCTCTTACCTCACCCTTGTCCCTGGGGACCCTGCCCAGGTATGATCACACTTGCTCCCTTGCCCCATATCCTACTGGTATGTATTCAAAATCAAAAGGCAATGAAAAAGCAAGAGTTAAAAAACAGACATGCGCTGTTTGCATGATCTCAAGGATGGCATGCTCCAATTAACTGGCAATTCAGTAAATTCTCACTGGAGATGACAGAAGGAACACTTTCAATTTGAGTAACATGGTTTATGAACTAAAATTCCAGTGGGTGTCACAGATGGGTTGTTGATTATACCTAAGAAAATTACGGAACAAGATTTCTTTACAGGTAGTTGTTTAGACATTTTATACCCAGCTTCTRAACTCGGAGGTCTCTAAATCTGTATATAGACTTCTAACTGTGTGTACTTTTCAAAACTGATAAGCACCCAGTAACTCCCTCTACAACTTCTTCTGTCAGCTTATGCCCATATATGTATTTGTTAAGGACAAGGACCTAAAGCTAAAAGAGAAAGACATATAAGAAAAGCTAATACTAAAAAGGATCAGTATTATTTTGTGGTGTGTTCTCGTATGAATAGGTACAGTAGATTCAAGGGCTTTTTTGTAAGTACACAGTCTGAATCTGGCATCATATAGTAGATGGCTAACAGTTAAACCATACAGGCTTCTTTCTAGGGTATACCCTTCTCATACCAAATTTCCAGACTTCTGTTCTCCATGTTACAGTGCTAACAAGATGTGTGAGATCATTCATCTGCCTCAGCAAGGAGAGCAACCAAACAGGCCCTTGAAGACCATGTTCCTGTTCAGACATATTTTGACTTCACAGAGTTTCCAATGACTTTTGGATGAAGGCAGTAAGAGGAGAAATGTTCAAGAGGGGATGACATAGACTGAGAAGTATCTTCATTTCAGAGGTAGACAAGGACATGTGGGCTGTCATCAGAGACTGACACATTTGTGCTGTTCAACTCCATCTGGTAGTCTGGTAATACTGCCAGCATTTACTCCCGGCCTCATAGCTGTAGCTGAGCATGAGCAATTTAACAGTCCTGTTACTGACAAGTTTGTTCCCATGGTAAAATTCTGCACGTGCATCAGAAGGAAGGAGGAGGGACAGGTAAGAAACCAGATGGGTCAAAATAGTCTTCACCTTATGCTGCTCCATGCCCTTCCCCAGGGTAAGCCCACCTGCAGCCCCCATTTTGCCATATGCTCCTGTGGCCTCCAGCTCAGTTTTGCCTTGGTAGCAGGGCAATGCTTCTTCAGCCTTCAGCTTTGACTCTGGTTTTGGCCCATGCATTCAGATAATACCACAGGGGTACTTTTTTTCTCTACCCCATGATCTCATCACATTTTCCAAAGGCTTTGCTTGCTCTTGGGGGCAAGTGAGGGTATTGGTGTCAGACTCAATGCTGGTCCCTCAAGGGTTTGTCTGTGGGGCCAGCACAAAAAGAAGCCAGTGGGAATCTAGAGGGACTCTAAGTAATAAATGACTTCTAAAAATACCTCACACTCATCCTGATGTCTGTGGTGTCACTTATTTCTTCCCCCTCCAGAGACCTGGAGCTGTACCTTGTCCTATCCTCTGGTGAGGATGAGCATGCTGAGCATGGTGCATCTTGCACAGAAGTTGCTCTGTTGGAAACCAGGCACCAGGCATACCTCACAGTGTGGCACACACAGCCTGCCAGCACCTCACACACTCGCAGGATTAGGCATGCCTTGCACAGAGGCACTTGCAGAGGTCACCCCTCCACCTGAAGGGTTTCAGGTCTTCCACAAGGCCATAGACTAGCCAGGGAGGGGAGGGGCCAGTTTCTTCCTCTGATCTTAAAACTATCCCATGGAAAACAGCAGGATTCAGTGCGCACTGAGCATAAGCAAGAGCACAACCATAAATGTAATGCTTATGCTCACTAAGCTCCATTCCCACCTCAAGCCTCCCCCACTCCTAGTTCTTACTCAGTAGGCTGTTATAGAGGGGCTGGTATTTTCAAACATGTTTCAGAAGTGAAAAATGAGTTCTGCTTATTTCTTTGGAAAGAAAGAAACAAACAAACAACTACAGACACGTCCTTGCAGTAGATGCAGCTGGGTATGGCTAGGCTGTGGATGCCAATAGGACAGAGATGCTTCCTTCAGCAGGCACCACAAGTCCAAGGAGAATGAGACTTCAAATTGCCCAGCCATGGATGTTCCTTATAGCCTGGCTTGAGCAGTGGTGCAATCTCTGTGCTGATCCTGAGCAGTTCCTTCCTCTGCCTCCCAATCCCTCTGGACCCCTTTCAGAGGCACATGGCTCACCTACACGCATACGCCAGGCCTGAGAACTCCACTCGGCACTCCAAGAGGGGAATCATGATATTTAAGATGAGCAACATCCTGATGTGAGAAGCTTTGAGCTGCAAAATTACAGCCTACTCAGCCTGGTGRGGCTACTGTTTTCCAAGACATCCATGTTTTGATCGGCTACTCTTTTCAGTTGTCCCRTGTGACAGGACAAGAGGCAATGGGCAGAAATTGAAGCACAGGAAGTTCTGCCTGAACGGGAGGGGGAATTTCTTCACTGTGAGAGTGACGGAGTACTGGAACAGGTTGCCCAGAGAGGCTGTGGAGTCTCCTTCTCTGGAGATATTCAAAGCCTGCCTGGATGCAACCCTGTCTAACATGCTCTAGGTGACCCTGTTTGAGCAGGGAGGTTGGACTAGATGATCTCCAGAGGTCCCTTCCAACCTTACTGATTCTATGATTCTGTGATACCTGGAACTCATGACACTCATTGGTTGTGACACGGCTGGTGGGTAGCAGGGCTTGTTATGAGCTCATCGATTTCCACCTCCTTCTCCTCAGAGCSTCACGACTCTCTCAGGACACCAACATGCAGCGCTTTGCAAATCCACTTCTCAGGCACGTCATACACAGAGGCTACTTTGATGCTGCTTCACAGACGCAGTGCCTGCAATATTTAAAAGCTCTGAGGACGCTGCAGCTTAAGGGCTACAACACCATTTTTTTAGGAGAAACAGATATTCCAGAAAGCACCATAACAGGAGATAAAACAGCTGAGGAAGATAGCCTGAGCTGGCCAATATGGACACTTGTTCATGCTGGCAGCAGCCAAGGGTGGGTGCCTTGGAGGTACAGACTGCTATTAAGAGATAAACTGTCCATCCACTGGCAGGAAGCCATCTTTCAGGAGTTATGTGAATCTCTGACTCTGTCCTATGGGAAATGTGTAATTGTGACGAGGGACAAAAGGCAGCCAATGCGTGTGGGGACAAAAGAAGTCAAGGATCATGAGATGGGAACTCAGCCTCCAGTCCAGCCAGTCATCTATATGTCCAGCATTAAGTGTTGCCCTGAAATTGCTAGAGCCAATGGCCATGAGCTTCTTGCTGTGCCTTCATCTTACAGCTATCTCTATCCTATGGATGTTGCTTGGTCTTCTTTGAAATGGTTTATTATAAACAACAGGCAGGGCTTTGCCCTGAGGTCTATTGAGAGGACCTACTCGTACAGGTGTATCCTCTTCAGTGACTTGATTATGAAAGGAGTAGAGAAGATGACCCCAAATAAATGGAAGGTAGCGATTAACAAGGTGAAGAGATGGGAGAACTACTACCTGGACACATTTTCTTAAATGGGTCTTCCTGCAGGCAGGCCTCAAAGGTGCTTTGACTGTTTTTTAATCATGTAGCCTGTTCCAGCCTTGCCAAGCTCTTTCCTTCAAAGGATACAAACACAAAACACACCTGTCAATAGTTCTAATAAAAGAGATCATTTTAAATATGAATGTTAAGTTTTAGATACATTGCAGGACTAGGTTGGTATGTGTTACACATGCACTGAAAGGGAGAGTTAATTTGCCATATTACAAAAATGGGCTCAAAGCACACCCAGGATTGCGTTAGCTTGCCTTCTGGATAAATTCCCCTGTTGTGAGAATCATGAGACCTAGCCACAGACATAAATAGCCTGAATTTTGAAGAAAATTGGGCTACAAACTGAATTCTGCAGATCAATCCTGTCTTTGATCCAAATGGATGGACTTTCTTGATAATACAGGCATTAACATCTGATGACAACTTAACAGTCCATTTTGCCTAGTATCTTGCTTCTAACAATGGTCAGCAATAGATATYACATTGAAAGGTAGAAGAGATTTTGTTAAAAGGAAAGTTCCTTTCCAAGGGTTGGTTCAGGCTCTAAAACATGAAGAGTTCAGACTCTGAGGACAAAATATGGCATCTATCACTAGAGATTTTCTTTATCCATCACATTGATGCATTTTTGTTTGGGTCCTACTGGGCACTGAGATGTAATGATTTCTCATGGAACTGAGTTCAAAAGATTATTTATGAGTGATGCAAAACAGTATTTCTTAACATCATTTTAAAATGAATTACTTTTCAAGTTCATTGTACATTCTCTTGTTTTTATAAAGTGTTTCTCTATGATGTTGCTCAATGCTTGGTATGTTTATTGTGTACTTCTAAGATAGAGAATCAAAACCATAAACATATAAAAAAAATTATGAGATGATTCACAGGTTTACTAAAACATCTCAAGATACTGAGAAAAGCCTGTGCTGTTCTTCTAGTGTGTGTGGAAAACATCTATAAGAGCACTGTGATTTGGCGTGGCAAAGATGTATCTAATAAGGAAGTCTYCTTCACCTTTAAAAGAATTGGTGCATGTAATTTTCTAAAGCTGAGAAATGAATATACAGAGACAAATAACCATCTCTTCTCAGCTTTGTGTGCATCAGCCAAAAATGACTGCTCATTTTTTACAAATACAGAAGAAGTAGGGAATAGAAAATTAAGTGCTTCAATTGYAGGGCAGAAAGAGTGGGCGTTAAAAAAGGGAGAGGGGTTGGAGAAGGGCAGGAATGCCTTTTTTGTCTTGCTGTTGTGGCCCTGAATAAAGTTCCACACTGTTTTGAAGCAGCAATTGCTTCACTAAATGTCAATGAAGTGGTGTGAAACCATCTTGAGAAGAGAAATAGGTCCAGTGCCTCTTTATCACAAGGRTAGACAATGATTGCACAGTAGCTTGGTTTTCTGAAGAAACAAATGATGCACAGCCCACTTTCACAATGACTCTGTCTGCCTTCACTCAATGAAACTGCACTGTACTATAGGCATAAAGCTATAGAGAACCAGCAGTGCACTAACTGCAGTCCTAGTCGCATCAGCACAAACCCAGTGGCTTCATTGCTCTGCTCTGGATTTACATAAAATGGAGTRAGACCAGAATCTGAACTGAACAGAGTCCCAGACTGTTTCCTCATCACAACTCAACCTTACCAGTCTCTTCTACCCTTGCTTGCACAATTTTGAGTTTAGRGCCAAATTGCAACACTTTCATTCATACCTTACGCCATCAGTAATTCTCAGTGAAGTCAGTGAGATTATATACAGAATCACCTGCTTTCCAATCAATTTTAGCAATAAGGAATCATAAGGAAGTAGTTTATCTCACAGGAACTTAACTGTCTTTCCTATTTTGTACTCTTCGCTAGAATGAGGGTGAAGTCTTCACGGAAATAAGAATGAGGAAAGAGGAGGTGTTTGGTGCTATATCTCCCAGAGAACAWGGGGAAAACATCCTTTTCCTGCAAAGTACTCTTGGTTTGGGGAGGTCTGAGGTCTCTCTAAGCACCTTGACTCTTCCTAGCCTTCTGCCTGGAGGCTGAGGGCTGGTGAACCTTTTCTACCAAGTTCACCTGAAAATTCTGTTTTTTGTGTGTGGAAACCTGTCGGCAGAAAAAGAAGTGAGTTTGATATCAATCGAACTTTAGTATTTTTTACAAACTCCTCCAAGATGAGTCCTCTACTTCCTTCCTCCCTCCTCCTTTGCTGCTGCATAAGGGTAATTACAAATCATGTTTTCTACAAAACTTTGCAACCTTTTGTACTGAAGAAAAATATTGTGGCTCATACAGATCTGACTCAACTGGTAATTTAGGATGACAAGCAATTTCTTTAACATATGACTAAACATTCTAATAGGAGGATGTTACCAAATCACATGTGCCTAATTCAACAGCATTTGAAACAGCGTACATGAGTCTAGTATCTTCTTGGTAGGATTTTAAATAGGTATTATTTTAGTAGTTTTGCTAGCAACAGCTCTTGTAGTGAGGCCCACTATACCTGACCACTGCAGGATGTCAAAGCAAGTTATCTTTGTTCCTGCTCCCAGCTCTTTGTGTGAGTGAGATGCATCACTAGAATAAAATAATTAAAGCAGCTTTGCATAAAGAGGAGAGGCAGATGCAAATGTGTATGTTGATGAAACAAGCTATAACAGATGTCCCTCTGCTCTAAGCTAGCTGGAATGCAAATCACCTGAATTTACATGACATCTCATTGACTAATTACTTCTAAAACTATTTCTAAGTCTTGTCTTCATGAAAAAAAGACATTCATTTTCCTCCAGTTCGTGAAGCTGGGCTGTAATGRTCTGTTCAATGCAGTTCTGTCTCTGTTTTCAGGTTCTCTGTTTTAACACTGTGCTGCAACTGAGGATGCAGACAGAGCAAATGCACTTGGGCCAACAGCCTAGAGAAGCCTGAGTTGGGGATATAAGATGGTGGAACACAAGGAATGAGCTCCAGTGACTGCGTAGGCAGAGTAGGGCCCACTCCATGCTGTGAACAAGTTAGAGAGAAGGATGACCAAGTAATGGAAGGACAACCAACAATTTTCAAAGCGCAGCCTATGCCTCTGAGGACTTATTCCTTGAAATTTCTCCTGCTGTAGAGATCATGTGAAGGAGGTATGAGGAGAAAGGCACAGAGGAAAGAAGGAGGGATAATGAGACAATATTCTACACAAAAAAAAAAATGCAGGAGAAGAAAACTATTCTAGAAAACAAATACACATAAGGGCCAGGCTCATTTGTGTGGCTGAAACTCCATCTAACTCTCAGCGTCTAACTTTTCTTGTTGGCTAGCTCTAAGCCTTCTCAAAGCAATGAGAAACACTAAGCCAGGAACTTAGTCTGAATTAAGGCCAGAGGAATATGATTCATAGCAGATACATACAAATATATATATATATTTTATATATATACACTATATATATACACACACATATACATATACATACATACATACATATATATATATATGTATGTATGTATGTATGTATATGTGTGTGTATATATATAGTGTATATATATGTATGTATGTATGTATGTATATGTATATGTGTGTGTATATATGTATGTATGTATGTATGTATATGTATATGTGTGTGTATATATATAGTGTATATATATAAAATATACATATACATATACATATAGTGTATATATATAAAATATATATATATAAAATATATATATACACTATATATACACACACACATATACATATACATACATACATAATGTATATGTGTGTGTATATATATAGTGTGTATATATATTTTATATATATACACTATATATATACACACACATATACATATACATACATACATACATACATACATATATATATATATATATATATGAGAGAGGGGGAAAGTGTCACACCAATACAAGATGAGGCATTATAGAGACCAATATGAAGATAAAATTAAAAAAACAAATAAAAAAGCTAATAGGAAAGGAATAGTCACCCATAGTATGCTTCTAGCAATTGACACAGAGCAGCCATATTCATTCTTTTTTCCATAAAACCAACTCAKCAGAGTCTGTGAAGAGACAGTCCTTTCAATTTATGGCACTCCTGTGAGGTACAGCCTTTGATGCCATTACTTTGATGTCAGATGTGGACTGTTGGACAACTGGGCCTGGGGAAGGCTGACACAAGCAATGTATGTTGGCTCAGTCTACTGACATGTCTACTCCCATGACAGAGCTGGAAGTRAGGCATAGGAGAGTTGGTCCAAGTGTTCCTTTTGTTCAGATTATGTTGAGAGCTAGCAGGTTGATGRAAAAGCCAGCCAGTTGTCCCTGCTGAGTAGAAGAGTTGGGATCAGAGAGGGCTGTGAAGGACTCTGCCCCAGACAGAGCACTTACAGTGTCTTTACTGAGAAAATSAAGAAAAAACAGTTGGAATAGCTGATCCCCAAGAAGAGAAATGAGGAAAGAAATGCTCTCTCTTCTTGCTGTCTCCTCCCACCTACAGAAACTCAGTTGAACTGAATTCTTTATTCTTCTTTTAAGCTTGCCTGGACTGATCGTAAAACTTCTTTGTGTAAGAAACCAAGCTTCAAGGTCCTCAGYTGGCTTCTGAATGAGAAACTGAAACAAACCTGAGCTGCTGTCTCCCCCCAGTGTCAGTATATTTTCTTGTTCAAGCCTACAGCTTCAGCATAGAGGATGCTAGGTGATGCAACCCACATAGTGAAAGGAAACATGGGCATGTTCTCCTTCCCAACTGCCTTTCGTATCGTAGATCAGACCTTTATTCTAATAAATCAGAAAAGAGAAACTGGCGCAGGTTTCAGAACAGGTACAATCTGTTTATTTTGGAAGCTCTAGGATACTACCCTGCTGCGACACCCAGTACAGGTTCTGTGCGTGGTTTATGCTGTAGCACTGCTCTAAAGTTAAGGAAAAAAGGCAGCCAACTTGAACCAGATTTGGAGTCATAAATACACAAAGAGGTTTCCTGATCTGGCTGTAGAGGGAAAGAGAGGGTGACGGAGAGGAGACTGCCTCCTCACAGCTGTTTTCTCCCATGTTCAAGCCACAGAAAAGAAAGAGGCTTCTTATTTTTAATTCCTTTCTTTCACGTATTTGGCAATATGGGTGCCCAGATTACCTAACCCTAACCCTAACCCTAACCCTAAACCCTAACCCTAACACTAACCTTTTGGTTAAATGTCGGTCTTAATCGCTTTGGTTGGTAAGTGATGCTAAACTGCATTAACGTTAAATTACTTGCTTTAAAAGGAGATTGTCCACCTCTGACTCTGCATACAGAGCAGCTCTATTGAAGGGAGAACACCTCTGCTTTCAGTTTAGGAAACAAAAAAAGTACATTCTTACTATTRGTCCAGAAATTTTACTCTTGGATGGGACTCTAACAAAACTAGACTGGGACCAATATGCAAAGACAACACTGGACTGCAGAGCCAACATGTTGCTTCCTTTTGAAACTGATRGACACTACACAGGCTTGACAATGTCCTTTCAAGGTTTGGGCCATATGGTTTAGGTAAGCATCTCGGTGCGTTTCCCTCAATGGCTGCTTAATGGAGGTGGTTAGTGAAGTCTAATTGAACACAGCAGAGCCCTTTAATTAAATTACCATTCAGTTCCATGTTTGCATACACAGATAACTGCTGAGACAGCAGAGGGGAAACTGCTTTTCCATGATAGCACTAGTTCTCTAGCCAGACCATCCTGAGACTGCCATGGCAAGCACATTGCTCTATGCTAGGACTGTGTGTTTTGCACTATTTACATTTTATGCTCACCATAAACAGTGAAATTACAAAAATGACTGGAGTTCATGGTAAACAATTCTGACACACTAAGAGCTCTTTGGACATCAGCTGCACACAAATTTCATCAGCTAATGCTTCTGAGATGGACACTGCAAGAATGTGCACTTGCCTAATTGCACCAAGCGCCAGAGCCGCAGCTGCAGGGAGAGGGCAGGAGCCAGCTGCCCCACGAGGGCCTCTCACATCCCACCTGGCTCCCAGCCTGCTCCCAGGGCCCTCTGCCTCCTCTCTTCCCTCCTCTCCACTCTCCCTGTGGGAATTCAGCTTCACCGTAACTTCCAGAAGCTGGAAGTATCTGAGAAGTGCTTTACTGTGGAAACATGAAGGCGGCTTTAACGGTTGGCACTGGCACACACACCTAAGCCTTTATTTCTGTGCTAAAAATCTTCTCTGGCGATTTGCCTACAGTGACCGTGTTAGCTTATGCTACAGGATTTGGTGGAACAAGCTGGGATGACTACTTTACTATTAGTAAAAAAAAATCTCTACTTCATAAGCTGAGTAAATAGAGCCATACATAGCTTTCAGAAACTGGGCATAGCAAAACAACACAAGAAAATTTCTACCATTAAACTTCCTCAAAAGCTTTTGTACTGACACTGTGATTTGCATTACTCTACAAAGTCGTAAGTGCTGAAAGTGCTCTGAGGAAGACCTGCCCGGAAAAGCTCACACCTTGGATTTTGCCTACATTCAGTAAAGGGTTTTTGAGTCTCAGATTTACATCCCTCTCACCCCCATGGGAAGTAGTTCTTCTGAAGGTGTGGCTCAGAGACCTCCCCATTTCTGTCTGTCCATAAACCTTACATACACCCATGACGGACTCAGAGGTTTTTACCTCTTTAAAATCACCCACTCCTTTGCAGCATATCTTTAAAAATTGCCTCCCTTGCAGCTCTAAGTGTAGCATTTGTAGTAAGCAGAAACCAAGGCCATTTCTTTTNATTGCAGAAATAGAAGCTTAGATATTTTGCTGTATGTATAAAAAGTTGAGATACAGTTTAGGTTAAGGCCCGGCTGGATGCAACCCTGTCTAACATGCTCTAGGTGACCCTGCTGAGCAGGGAAGTTGGACTAGATGATCTCCAGAGGTCCCTTCCAACCTTACTGATTCTATGATTTTATGATTCTATGATTCTATAATTAAGTGAATGTTACTCCTGAGGACATCATTTCTTTGACATATCCTTCATCTACAGGAAGGCTTCGTTCTCCCAGGAAAGGAATCCAAGCAAGTTGCCAAGAGTCCAAAAATCTGCAGGGTGGGGAAACAGTAGTGAGAACAGCAGGCATGCTATGCTGGCAGCACATGGGCTAAATCTGCCTGCCTATGTGACAGGCTTCAGTCGGAGCTAATCATGGCTCGGCAGTGCTGACACCAAAGAAGATTTAAAGGGTAGGAGAATCCACCTCTTCTCGCAGTCCCAGTATAGACACAGCTGACAGTTCTAGAGATGGCAGAATTCAGGGCCTCTGGTGGCAATACTGGGCGACTAAGAGAATTTTTAGTGCATTTTCTGGGAAATCAGAGATCCTTTAATATCACTCATTCAACAAGGCCAACGTCACATGCCAGACCCAGAGGGACGAGCTCCTTACCCCAGTGCAGCAATCTTTTGGGTTAAGGACGCTGCCGGGCAGAACATCCTGGGACCTACCGCTGCACACTACTGCAGTACTGTTTTCTTTTTAAAACTAGCAGACCTGCTCATTTGCAAGGCAACTCGTCCTTGTGTCCAATCTCTCATTTGTTCAGCAACAGAATTCCGTATAACTTACACCTATATGATGTATTCAGCATAAACTAAGTGTCTACACAGGCTTTTCCAATGGCTAGCTAAACTCATCTAAAATAAGAGTTTAAGATGGTACAGGTTAGCCCACAGACAAGTCCTTGATATGACATAAACAGGAGACTGAAAAACACCTTTGCTTCTGTTGCTTTCTCTATGGGAATGAACCACTTCCTCACAATGGTTATTTCCAGGCCCCATTTCCAGTCACAGTTTCCAATCCCTCCTGCATGAAATAACACAATGATAGATTTGAAATTAAAACTAGCAAAATTTTAAAAACTCAAATTGTCTTCATATATAAGGTAATGAATTCAAAAGTGGAAAGTAAGATTTCCAGTTTAATAAAGAGTAACATTACTTTAAATCTCCACTGAGCTTACAAAAGACAGGCAGGAATAGAAATTCCCATTTTTCTGCAGAGCAGAGTGAAGAGAAATGAAATGATACAAAAATCACATGGCAAACAATGCAGGGTATATAATCTTAATGCTAGAAAACACTGATTTTGCTAATGGACTTGATCCAATGAAGTGATGATTGCTTAAGCTTATTTTGAAGACAGTGGGAAGCAATTTGGCACACTGGGAATTTAAATCCAAACCTTTCTGAACTTTGGTAATACTCATTTTGCTCTTTTCTGGAGAAAGATTTCCATAAGATTTCCAAAGATTTCCAAGTATATACTGTACTGTGAATACAGTATGTTACACAGCATAATCTGCAGCATTTGTTTTATCTTGGGAAGCTCCATGGCATGAGATTTGGCCCTGCCAGCTAAACTACCTAAAACTTGTCATATATTGAACTAGCATGGAATGGCTCATCCTCTTCCATTTTAATTATGGTATTTAAGGTCAGGGAGTCCTGTTATTTCATCCTGTCTGACATGCCTTTCATGTACTTTTTTGCTTAACTTAACAACCTCTTCAATGTATCGAGACATCCTACACAACCAATCAGGCATAAAAATTCAGGGAGATAAATAGCAGAAAGAGAATACCATGCTAAGATCTCTGAAATCATGAATCATCGTTAACTGTAACTGTATTCTTACAAAGAATGGGCATGATATGGATGTGCATATACACTGAGGCATCAGAGGACACAAATTCTACAAGAACTCAAATAACAGCGATAGTTCTAAATTGCGTAATCCAAACATATCCGAGCTAAAATGTAATGAGATAAACATAACAGTGCCATTATTGAACATCAGGTTGTCAAATAAACTCTATATCTTCAATCATCCTTCTTCTCTGCTTCTTTTTTCAATTTCTCTTCACGTTCCCTCTTGAATTTTTCTTCAATTTTTTTGCTCTGGTACATTTTTACTCCAGCAAATGCTAAGCAAAGAATCAATGTTTTAGCTGCCAAAATGTACATCAGCAATGGGAAATTCTCCAAAGCCTGAAATACAAAACAATATATTTAAGCAGTTACTGGAACACTTGGGCAATTAAAAACGAATCTACAGGGATGTTATGCAGCTTCCTACAGCAACAATACTATTCAAAGCAGTGATAATGCTTCTGTTCATGCTTCTTTTCTGTAGGAAATTTTTAAGCCAGGCAGATCAACAGCTAGGGAAAAAGGACAAAAATATGTTCATTTCATTTGAGTCTGTATATGAAATCTCTTTGAATGAGTCTTTGTCCCATTTGTTTGCTTTGAATGAAACAGCAAATGAAATAGCAGCAGGATCTGGAGTTGAAACAGCGAAATAGTTGATTATCTCAGGATAACTGTAAAAGGTGGAAGTCAAGCAATACTTCTAAGTAAGCAATGCTTCTGAACAGTTCTCATGAGTGATGTATCCATGTATCTCAGCCATCAGATACAATCCCTGAAGATACATTTTTCTTCCAACAAATTTTAATCCATGAGTGTTTTGCAATCAACTTGCCCAGGTATAGATAAATGTCTTTGAACCAGAAGAGAAGCAAAAATAACCTAGCCTCTTTTTTCACATCCAGTGATTCAGTTTCAAGAGCTTTTAATGCTTAGAACTAATAAAATTGCACTAACTGTTTCAACGTTATAAAAGTGTGCTATTGTAAATGCAAATGGAGTGGAAAATAACATGCAAATGGGTAGCACTGTGAACTTGGAATATAAATATGATAACAGCAAGGCAGGCACCAAATGAAAAGTGTCAATTCCAGAAGACTCTGGAACATCCAGGGTATTAAAGACCCTGGAACATCTCAGCATGCTCTTCCTAAGAGCCTGCAGGACCAGTCCTGTCTTTCAGCAATGCACAGTAGATTCACAGAATCACAGAATGGTTGAGGTTGGAAGGGACGTCTGGAGATCATCTGGTCCAATCCCCCCTACTCAAGTAGGGTCACTTAGATTCACAGTGATGCTTCTTCTCAGCAAGTCTCCCAGTACTCTTAGCTGACCTTCCAGCACCTCACAAAGTTGTTTAGCCATCGTGAAACTACTGGATTTAGAAAAAGCCTATCTGTATTCATACTCGATTGGGGTGTCCCCTTGAAGCATATGTATCAGAATGCTCAAGGAAGGTCTTTCATAACACTGTATCTATGTAAGTTGCATATGTTACCCCTGACATGAAGCCACTCCACAGTAATTTTGCAAAACATACCATTCTCTGTGAATCTCTCTACATATTAAAAGTGGCACTCTCCTTTAACCACAGCTCTTTAACACATAAAGGTAGAGCCAAGGCTTGTGGTTAGCACTGTTTTCACAATAAATGGTTTAATCAAACTTACTAAAACCGTTAATACACAAGGTACCAGCTCAAACATCAGTACACTTTATGCATGTGCCCTGCAGAATGTTTATGGTCCCAATATACCAACAAACAGGATGGAGAAACCACTGTGAAGTATTAAGTTGAGGGAAGAATAGCCTCAGAAAAGCCTGGAAAGCCTGGAGGAGCAGGACGAAACAGAGCAGACCCTGCCCACAAGCACTGCATTCACATCCAAAGTGTGAGTCTCTAATAGCAGGCGCTGGCATCAGCTTACAAGGGGCTGAGTATGTATGATACAAAATGACAACAGGGGGACCCCAAGCCTGAGGGCCAGAGAGCAAGGTCATTAAATCACATTCATGTAGGCAAGGGACACATCTTTAAACAAAGAACTCACCCAACCACATCTTAAAGGAACTGCAGAAAAATCACTGTTTTATAAATGCAAAACATCCTCACCTTCCAGTTAAATGCCACCATCTTGGCTCTGTAGTGTGAATGGTTGTCCCACAGCACCCAATACCGACGAGCGTCACACTTCTAAAGGCACAGATCAGGGCAGAAACATCTTGAAGAAATTAAAATTAAAAAGAATTAGCCAATCTGTTTGTATTCAGCATGTGCACACTGCACCTCTGACAAGCTGATCTGCTGCACAGAGCCCAGCTGTCTGTCAGTCCCACACAACTCAGGAATGACCTACGCAGGTCTTTCTGGAGCTGACTGACAAGAGCAATGCCTGTGTGAGGTGCTGCTGAAGGACAGGGCTTTGACAGGCCCAAGCCAGGTGCCACACTTGCACAGAGGGGAGGCTGCACTTCTACCATGCGCTGTAGATCCCAGCAGCTGCCCAACTGAAAACACAACACTGCCTGCTTTTGAAAGCTTGACACGTGTGCACATCAAGCCGCCTTACTGATGTTTGAGGTCTAGCTGACAGGAACACATTCAGAAGAGTTGTCTTGTGGTTTTTAAGCCCATCTGTTCTGTTCAGAGCCTGAATGCCTAATGAGATCCTAATATCTAGTAGCTTCCCTCTGATTAACTAATAAATTAATTTCTCCATGTAGGCCACAATAAACAACACAGGAGCAAATCAGCTGGTTAGCAGATTCATAGGGTGATGAGGTACTTATCACCAGAGCTGAGCTCTGTGGCTGAGAAATGACCAGGGGCCACAGCACCCAGCCATAACACTGTCCTCTGATCTCCGCAGCTGCTCCACTGGTGCTCGCATTGTTTCAGCTGCTGGATTTCAGATTAAGTACATTCCCCTGCTTGACCCCCTCCAGGTATTTCCTGTAAGTGTAACAACAGAGTCATTGTTGGAGAGCAAGAGGAAGCCCTACAGCTCAGTCCAAACCTTCACTGGCAGTTGGACTGAACAAATCACCACTACACCACAAAAGCTGCTTCTGACCTTTCCTCAGAAACCAGGCAGTCAAGTAAGTATTCTTGCAGCTCCTGTACCACTCAGACAGCTTCTTCACACATACTGACAAGCTCTTATTTCTCCAACAAGGATGACCCCTTCTCCCCTCTGCAGAATCCTTACCCTGCAGAGACTGCCCTGGAGGTATGCCTGTGGAGTGATGCCCACAGAAGACCCTAGACTGAAATGGGGAGGGTCTGTCAGGACAGACTCACTCAGTGCACATACATGCTCGCCCTAGGCTCCTACACTTTGCTTCTGGCCACTGAGCTAGTCCGATCTTTGGACTGTCCAACTTATGCGCTAGGTTCTTACGGCCATGCACGATCCTGCCAGCCAGAGCCCACTGTTACGTCCCCGCCTGGGAACAGTAAGCTTGCTTTTTCCTATCTTCACTCTTTTCCTATCATAGCTTGGGATGCATGCTTTCACGAAGACCTACTTACCAGGAAGCGTAAACTGTGACGTGCAATCATGAATAGCAACAGATTGCCTACAGAGGGATTAGAGGCTGAAATACCTCCCAGGACTTATCGCGTCCTTGTGTGCAGACGTCATTGCGTGCAAGATTCACAACCCTTGCCCAAGCCTCATGCCTCCTGGCATGACTACTGCACCACAGCTTCTCTACCTCTGCATTCCAGTCACAGCAGCAGGGCTTTTCTCCTGCTCCAGCATCAGCACAAGAGTTGGCCATCCATACCTGCAATCTGCTTATAGACATGACTGCCACACTGCTCAGGGAGCGTAGCAAAGCTGTTGCATAGCAGAGCAGTTGGGGACCAGGGCAGAGGGTACAGAACATCTATCAACAAAGATGATAGATATCTTCTCTTTCCAAAGAAGTCCTGTGAGGAGCACTTCATAGCTTGGAAATCACAGCCCATCTCATGCCATATGACTCATCACAGGGTATTCCAGGATTATATCCTACCATCAAAGGAGACTCAAGTCAGTAAATCAGAAGCTGCAAGGTCAGCCTCTGTTACCAAGATTGAACTACACCTAAAAAGCGGTATGGCCAACCTGTTCATCAGTATTTGGAATTTACTAAGCTGATCCTGAGTTGCGCCGCTTTCTTCTGTTGATAAAATGTCAGACCAGCTGCACCAACTAGGGTGTTCCCACCTCAAAATGCTGATTGCAATGGGGCTTCACCATATACAGTCCTCACTCTTCTCGTAAATTGCTGTAAATTCTATGGTTCATTTGCAGTCAATTTTGCAGTTGTAAAAAAGCATGAATTCAGTCATTCAAACACACACTAGCATCTGGCTGATGATGCTGAAAATAGGATTTTAGTGATTTTTATGTGCAGAAGAAAGTTTTAGATTCAGCAAATCTTACGAAAGCCCATCTGTGGGGTCTGGTGGCAAGGTATTGTCCAACCACTGAGAAGCAGCATATAATGCATTTCACAGTGTGCACTCCTGGGAATGCTTTCATTTCTGAGTTGATTATTCTAGCATTCAGCACAGCGCTTCAGTAATACTTCTACTCTGCTGGGACATAAGGCCTGATCTCCCTCGCTATATTATGTATCCACTAGGAGTAGCTGCACTTCAGTCAGAAATGATGAGAAACAAAGAAATCCTCTCTTTCCTCTGAATAGCATATTCTTGTCAGAAGTGCTTCCTGTGGGAGCTGAGACTTCTGGAGGTCTGTTCTTATAATGTGTTCTCCTGTTGGAACCGAGCGGTGAAGCCACCACACTCTCTCCACATTGTAATTCTATATTCTATGTTACCAGCCTCCAATGATCACACCCATCTCCCTATTTCACCTCTCAAAATTTCCAGTCTCTATCTTGATCCAGACCTTATAAAACACAGGTGAAGCCTCTAGACAGAAAAAGTGGGTGGAGTTGGGACGTGTGGAAGAGAGAGAAAGAGGGAAAAGGAGTGAAAAAGACAGAATTCATTTCACATTTGAAAAGCAACATTTACTAGCACTGACATCATCAATTCAAAAGTAAAAAGCTCACACACTGTACTTTCAAGGTTGTGATATCTTAAAAGCAAGCCGGCCAATAAACAGCTAGAGTTTCATATTTGCCTTTTCAGAGACTGATAAGGCAAAGATAGGAGTTCAAAACACACGTACAGTCAGGCATTGTTTGTTCCCAAGAAAACGCAAGTTTCCTTAACAAACACAGCACTAATGGAAATGGAGGCTTGGCTCCATGGAAGGTCAGCATTACCTTCATTCGTAAGCAAGGAGGTCTCATGTTGAGCCACGTGAAAAATAAATAGGAGCACTAGGTTCTGCCTGAAGCCCTGCCTGAGACTTTGTGACAGACTCTCCAAAAACAGTCTATCATGTACTCATATGCATCTCTACAGAATAGGGATAAAATTCGCTTCTAAAATCCTTCTCACACATATCTACAGCCTTTTTCACTTGTTTGCATCTTTCAGTCACTAGCTTATTTACCTTCTGCCTTCCTCTTTGAAACAGGGTCAAACTACCAAAGATAGAAAAGGGAACAGAGGTGTACATTGCACACCTCAGTGCTGTACTATTAATCCTCCACAAGCTCCAATCGCAGTGAGGCCTACAGGGTGCAGTGCAGGCAGGCCTGCCTCACATCTTCAGCTGGCCTGAAGAGCTTCTGAGGAAGTGCTGCAGCAAGGCACAGAGCCAGCTTTCAGCTGACACCAGTCCCAGGATCTCCGCACAACAGTGTTGTGCAACACAGACCACCTCTGTCAGGCTAAGGAGTTAGGCCCCAGTCAGGTGGGAAGGCTGTGGTGGAGCAAGGAATTGAATCCAGGTCTATCAGCCATTGAATTATAGCTCTTCTCTACCACAGCAACCACATCACAGCCCAGCCATTCACACCATTGTTTGTTTATGCAGTACCAGAATATCAGCTGATCCATGTGCACCAGAACATGTCTACACAGGTATCCAGCAACTCACAAACCCACTTGAACTGTCTTGGCCGGACTTCTCAGTCAGCCTGCCAGTAACTCAATTTACTCAGTAATAAAATGGGGCTCGAGATATTCCTCTGTCTGCCCAGGATTTCTGACTATGTCTATTTTATCCACATTGTGAAGAGCTATAAAAGTCATCAGCTGCAAGGCCTCAGAAAGCAGCAAACTACTGAGGTATTTGACTGTATTTAGAATGTAATGATGGCTGAATATATACTTAACTAGAAAAGGGGGTTTGTTCCACTCATCTCCTCTTGCTGCTTTTTTTAATGTACATATTTCAAGGAACAAGACATATGTTTCACATAGTAGCTGGATGATCCACCATCCTGCATTGGCCTGCTGCATCATGCATTAGATTCAGCATCTTAGGACATGACCACTCCTCAAAAAAAGGAAACAATTGGTAGATGGTAATGTAGTAGCACATAGCAACATGGCACAGCCCAAAGGCTGCAGAGAAATACAGTGGGAGCAACAGTGTGCCAGAGCTGCTGCACTAGGAATTCATCACAAATCACTGCTGTAAGATACAGTAGTTATATTAAGTAAGAAGCTCTCACACTTGCATACATTTACAGCTCATATGTGTCCATAGACAACACAATACTCCACAAGATCTATGAAATCACTCGGTTTATACCTGTGTCACTGATAAGGAAATTTCTAAATTAACACCAACCAAAGGAACATCAGAAACATAAAGCCATTTAACATCTTCATACCTGAAGAAGTGGAAATGAAAACACAAATAATTCCTCTGGCAGCACTTCACATGCTCCAAACCCCGGTAAGTAAGCACACAGCAGATGGGATATGTCAAGAATGGCACCTGGATTAAAATCAAACAGAAAAAATGTCAGCAGCATGTCAGGCTGTTCCCCCTTAAGTCCCAGGGCACTATTTCAGCCATGTGCCAGAGTCACTGTAAGTGGCAGGCCGTTGCCTGCTACCAGCGTCCTGCCCGAGGTGGGTTTACTGGGCTGGCAGGCTCCCCCTATCTCCATCCTGACTCCCAGCTTTGCTCTGGCCCCTATCCTAGCCCTGACAGCACCTGTGCCCAGCACAGCCAGTGACTTGCACACACACCTGAGAAAACCAAAGTTATTTTTTTCAATACATAGTAACTTCGGAACCCTTCTATCTACTTGCTTTAGTTTTGTTTAGGAAAGCAGAAAAATCTCAACAGATTCGTAGGCAGTAACATGCACTTTCAAGCAGCTATGCCTCTTACAGTGCAGCAGTGCTCCAGGAGGCAACACAAGGGCTCTGGCAAGCGGCCTGCACCCAGCACATACRTCTCCAGCCAATTTTTAAATCACCCCCCACCCCTTAGATGTGGCTGGAACGGCGTAATCCATCCTGAGGGAGCTTTTGCTGCCACTTCACTAACACTGCTGCTCCCAACATCCGCAGTGGGCATGGGGCCAGCGCAAAGGGAGCACAGGGAGGTCAGTGGGCAGGGGGGCAGGGGGCGGGCAACAAGGCAGGAG
>NW_028185373.1:289087-375555 GCF_003343005.1 Rhea americana
AGGCGGCCGAACCGCGCTCTCACCGTGCCTCAGCGGCCGCCATTGCGCCCGCCGCCCGCAGACTACATCTCCCAGCAGCGGCGGCGGCGGGGCCGGGCGTGGGGCCTGCGCTCGCCTCCTCTGCACGGCTCGCGGCGGGCAGAGGAGAAAAAGGAAAATAAAAAAAGAAATAAAAAGCTAAAAGTGCGGTGTTTGGGGTGCACCCGTGCTGTGGTCCCCCATGGCGGCCTCCGCCCCACCCCCGCTTCCAGATGACTCCCTCATGGCTGTGGTGGCTCCCAGCCTCCCCATAGCCCCTCCTAGGAAAGGAGGGGGCCGGGGGGAAACCTCCCTTTTTCGGTGGAAATCCGTGCCCGGTGCTGTGCCCCCGCTGTACCTCCTCCCCCCAACACCACCACCACCCCGCGGCAGTGCCCGGAGGCGGGCAGAGGGCCCCCGCGGGGAGGAACCCCACCACCACCACCACCACCACCAGGCCCCAGTATTTTGGGGGCAGAGGCTCACCCTGCCCCGGGCGCAATGCGGGGCTGAGCTGTCACCCACCACCCTTCCCTTCTGTGTTCGGCAGGCAGGTAGCGGTTTCCTGCTGGTTTTTAGGGGTAAATCTGCACGGTGCTGTAGCAGGTAGCACCTTGCACGTGTCACTCGCACCGTCCTTCACCTGCCCGGGCGCGTGGACAGCTCGCTTCAGCTGGAACGAGAAACGTGTTTCACGACAGTAACRTATCAGCCCTCTATTTGCCACCAGGCAAAGCAATGCTGAATACTCAGGCTGTGTAATCTGTTCAGGAAACAGCTCTTCGGTGTTTGAGCTGCTGAAACGGAAACTTTCTGCGGGATAAAGACTTGCCTTCATGGTTTTGTTGTTGTTGTCGTTGTCATTGTTTGTAATATAAAGTTTGCAGTGACTTTAATTGGACCATCCGCCTATGATCCACGCTTACTGGAGACGGTAATACTTGGACGTACATGTTAGGTTTTGTAGCACTGAGGGCAAAAACAGTCCCTGTTCTTAGTTTTGCTATGCGGTGCCACAGCAGTCTGCAAGCAGCCAGGGACACGGCCAGATGCAGAAGCTGCCACCTGTTTCTGAGGGGAGCAGGGGACCAGCCAATGTTTCAGTTGCTGAAAATGGTAGTGGTACCTGAACAGGTTCTCTGGGGGTGGCCACGCTCCCTCTTGCACCCTGTGGAAAGCTGTTGTCTCTACCTGACTGCAGCACAGCAGTAGYGTTGCGCCTGGCTGGCCATCAGCAGCCTCCCACCTATTTGGCAGCGTAACATCTGCACTCTTCCAGCCTGTGGGCCCCAAGAGTAAGAGTTAGGGAAACTCCTGCAAAGTGGATGCTGAGCGCAACCAAAACAAGAGCTGTGGAGCTGATACCCAAACACAGGTCACCCAGGGGAAGTATAGACAGCATGCACGGTGGAATCAGACTGACCAGAAAACTTCTAGGACCTAACAAGTCTTCACTAACACTCATGGATGGAAATTATTCAAAGGCTTATAATTATGCCAGCAAAACACACATTTGGAGGATGACAGTAACTCAGATGCTRGGTCTCAAGACCAGACTCCAAAACAAGGCAAAGCTTCCCAATAAAAGAGGTCCATTTCTTTTCTTTACAATGTTGTTGGAAATGCAGCATCAGACATGTTTCAGYCAAAACATTCTAAAAACAAATAAGCCCACAAAACAGACACCCAGCATGGGAACTTTTAGCTTAAATGGTTTTCGTCTGGCAAAATGAATAGGAGCTAAACTCAGAGCTTTGCAAAGGGAAATGTATTCTAATACCAGAAGTGCCACCAGTTCTGATTCTAATTGTGCCCTGTGAACCAGCATTGCAGTGCTTTGGCAGCACAGGAGAATATGAACCATCTTGGGAGCCCATTTCTCAGCCAGTGGAAACCGGTACCCAATAYGGGAAATCCTTATGAATCACAGCATTGGGTCAGCCTTGATAGCTGGCTATAGAAATCTTACCTCTGAAAGCCACATGGTAGGATCTCAGTGTTTTACACTGAGCTCTGGCTGCTGGAGATGTAACCATCGCCTCCATAACCCATCTTTCATCCCAGACAGACACAGCTCTGGAGAACYGAGGAACAGCAGAAGAGCCAAGTTGGGCAACTATGGATTTGCRGGTAGCTGGTGAACCTTTGGAGGCTGCTCTGCACACCCAGCACCCATCCCTTGAATGAGACTGCTAGTTCAGGATCTCTGTTGCTATAAAACAAGACTCTTCAGAAGGCCATGAGTCAATCTTTGCTGCTGACGAATACGGAAGTCAAAATGGGAGCCAGATTATGTCATTAAAACGACAGTTTGAATTGAATGTGTGTAGGTATAGGTTACTTCTTACGATTCATACCATAAGATGTTGTTCAGTCAATAGATGGGGATTTTGATATTTATTTGTACAGTTTTATGTTATTTTTTAAGAGGGGTTTAAGCCATACATTTTGGATCTCAGTTGACACTTCTGACTGCTTCAGAATGCTAGCTRTTCTGAGATGGGAACATCTGGATCCACTTCTGGATTTCAAAAATGCTAAAAATTCAGGTTGTTTTTTCTTTTGGTTTTATTTTTTTTGAAGAACAGAATATCAAAGCAAAGCACAATTATKCATTTTTCTTGGATATTCCCCCAAGCAGCCTTGTCAAAGTTGTCATAGGAAACAATAATGTTGATTTCCTCAGCACTCTGACCTGTCTGTTAATTTAACAAACAGTTTTATAGGCATTTATAATTACAGAAAATTCCCTATGTGTGGCTTTATGTGGTGGTCCATGMAAATTAATGATTAATTGTCAATCTAAATATTCCTCTGATCCAGTCATTCCATGCTGATCCATCTGGTCCCACTCAGAATAGGCTAGGTCAAGGAGAAAACCTCATGTGTTAACTCCAGCAAACAAGCTCCCAAGAAGCTGTAAGAAAAACGATTAAACAATTTAAACATCATTGCTGATATTTCCAAAAAGTCAGGGTGATCCAGGGCTGTTTTTTTCCCTTGCACCRAAGTTTTCATGGACCACACACTTTAAGTCGTCTCGATTCAGAACCTGGCTTTTATACTTCTCACACCAGTCCTCAACAATGTACTGATGATAGGGGTCATTGGAGTGCTCTCGCCTCTTTGATTTCACAGTGCTCACCAAGATTGCCACGATAATGAAGGAGAACATCCCAATCATTACCATCAAGTAAAGGATAACATAGTCAAAGTTTTCAGCATCAATCTTAGCTTGCAATTCGTCTGCTGCTTCCGTCATATTTTTCCTCCAGCCATTCATGTAAGTGAGAAATGTTTCCTTGAAAACGTCTTGCACCACTTGAGTGAAATTTCGTATTTCAGCCATCCTTCCAGGTTACAGCCACTAAAGACAATATGATATTTATTTTAATTGAATGTGTATATTATAATAGCTATGCTGATTTCTTTTGTCTGCATTATAACAATTAAACAATAACACCTGCCACTTGCTGGTGAAAACTTAGTGCCCATTTTAAAACAGTTGATGATACCCATCTCTGACTGGTACAGTGTGATCAGAAATCCAAGAAAGTCTTACTCCTTTCTACACTCAGGTCATTTCAGTCTGTGGGAGGCAAAAGACTCCTCAGTGAACTTCAGTGACCGTGGGCCCCAGTGATCCATGTTCCAGGGGTCCAAGTGCATGGCCTTTCATACTGAGGCAAAGGGCCAAGTGAAGAGAATGCATTTCACTCTGGACAGGACAGGATAAATGTYGTGTCTCCTAAGGGCTGAACAGCAACCAGCACAGCCACACCAATTCAAGCAGTTGCACAGGATCTCTCAGTGAGGGATGTTACCTTCACATTTCTTGTTTGGTCTCAGACATTCAATCTGGAGGGCATGCAAACACAAATGCATCTGTGGAGCAAATATTCAGACAGCTAACTCCCAAATGGTAGCCTGCGAGACAAGGGGAGGAACAAGGAGGGAGAGCCCCCATATCTGGAATAACCTCACTAGTCTTTGAGGCCACCATCCTCACAAAGGGGGAGGAGATACTGAGAAGTGCTCTAAAGCCCTATCTTTCCCATGCCTGTTACAGCTATTCCAAAGCTCACAATAATGTGACCCACCTGCTTCTGTAAAGCCATGAATCAGGTTTTCACTCCACTGGAAACATTCCCCTCCAACACACTTCTCCTGCAGAACTCCCACACAAGGCAGGAGTGGCCCAGTTTCATATGGTGCGGACATTCCTGCACTGCCAGGAGCTGCATTTTCCAGTGGTCTTTGTCTAAGGCTGGATTTCAGTGCTGCTAGTAGAGCAGTGGAGGGGCAAAGGGTGGGAGAGGGACCCAGCTGAGGCTTCCAGGCTGTTGACCCTTGAATAAAGCAATGCAGGGGTGGACAACAGCTGCATAGCAACAGATTAATTGTCAATCTAAATATTCCTTTGATCTAGTCACTCCATGCTGATCCATCTGGTCCCACTCAGAATGGGCTAGGTCAAGAAGAGAAACTCATGTACTAACTCTAGCGAAACAGCAACTCCAGCAATAAGCTCTGAAGAAGCTCTGAGAAAAAATGACTATCCTTTTCTGCCTTTCTTACATGAAGAAGAAGGTGTGAACTGGTTGTACCATACTAGCCTGCAAAAACTAAAGCGTCTTTCAGGCTGACACTCCTGCATAACAACTGTCCTCCAATCCTCCTCAGTGACCTGCTCAGTGGATGAAGTTGCAGGCTACCAATCCCTACAACATGTAACAAAGCTTCCGCAAAAAGTCACTCRATCTCAATGTGATCTTCAAGCAAGGATGAACCCTTGAGGAGGGACTCACATGTAAGAAATTACTMTATCTTTCAAATTTGAATGTTCTTAAGTTTTGCCATCCACCTTTTTCTGCCTGTTGGACCAGCCTCATAATCATCACTACAGAATAAACATACACACAGGCACATGCGTATATATATGCATATATATATATACATATGCATATATATCTCTTTGTGCATTTATATAGTTACAGTCACTCAAAAATATGGAAAAAAAGAAAATCTAATGAAACTAATCAAACCACAAAAAAATCCAAATCCAAAATGTCCTGAAACTTTAGAAGTTCTAAATCTCTCTGCCTTTTCTTTGACTCAGAACAAAAATTACTGTGAGGRTTTTTTTGAAAGGAAATGAAGAATTACAAACAGAAACATACCTTTTCTTTGTCCTTCTCTGATGAGATTCACAGTAACAATCAGATTTTAAAACTCCACTGGATAATACTACGATACTCTTGGAGAAAACAGAGATATCTTAAACTTTAAGTAGCCTCCAGCCAGCACAAGGCTGCAAGCACCTGCCTATTAAATAAGTGCATTGTACTGAATGCTTTATGTTTATTTAAACAAAATGCTAAGTCTAATCTCACCTGGAAAGTTAAATATTGGCTGACAGCTTACATCAGTCATCCTGTCAGATGCCAGATACTATTCTTTATGCTTATTACTGCAATTCCATATATTGTAAAAGAGTACTGTCATGCTTTTTAGGGTTAAGTATTGATGCAGCTTGTTCTTTCTTGAGCCAGATAGAAAAAGAGTAAAGAGGAGCTCTACAAAATAATAATAATAAAAATTCTCATGGTTGGTATGGGCACAAGAAGCTGAACACTGAGCTTGGCATTATAAAAGGCCTGCCAGCCTGCAGGCAATTAGCACCTGGAGGGAAAAACGTTCTGCTCCTTCCACTGGAAAGCTGACAATATGGGTCATTTATCTTCTTTCCTTCCTTCTTTCCTTCTCACATTCCTTCTTTCTCTTTCTCCTGTTCCTTTGTTTCAAGCATCCTCTATCCTTTGCTGTAAGCTCACCCTTTCTCTCCCTTTCCCCTGAATTCCCTATACAGTTTGCCTCYCCTTTTCTTGCACCAGGAACATGGCTATTAGCGACAAGCTCCTCCATGAAGCCCACATTGTGGGAAACAGGTCCTCAAACCAAATCAGGCTGTGTCTCTCTGAGTTGTTCTCTTCCTAGGCCTCACTCATGATCTGGAGCTGGAAAAGACAGAAACTGATATAAAAAATCAGAATTAATTAATGTTGATTTTATTTCTCAGCAAATAACACACACTGACACCTGACTGAAACACAGAGTCACACTTCAGAAATAGCAGGGTGTTCAGTGAAATGGTTTTAGTCAGCAATGGTTCCTGGCTATGATTAGGACGTCCAAGGGAGGGGTATTAGGATGGAGAGACAGACCTTTGCAAAATGCTCCATAGATACATGAGAAGGGACAAACACTCCTAAAAATGCTTTCATTTTACACCTAGTCCTAACTAAGCAATTTTCAGAGAAAGCAGTTACACAGAGATAGGTTTGCTTTGAGAAAGATAAAAGCAAACATTGACTACCACTCAATCAACAGCACACATCATAAAAAGGAGATATGCTCATGGTATTGAAAAGTGTCCCTGGGGAAAAWATAATCACTGCAGAAGCCCCACTAGTGCCATGCTGCTAGCATTGTCATGGTTACTGCTATCACTTCTTCTGGATGACGCTGTGCGCGTAAACGACTCCCAGCATCAGGTGAGATGCTGGCAGCATTTTCTCTCTGATACTCAGCTTCTCTCTAGGAGTTCCCGCATGCTCCCAGCTAGGGTCCTTAAACTCAGGGTAGCTGGCAATCCACTTCTATTTGCTTTAATGGAACTCGTACACTGGAGGGACCACTGCAGTCCAGTCTCCTGCATTACATAGTCAGAGAAACACCCTGTTGGTGCCCACTGAATGAAGGCACTGAGAGCCATCAGCATGCTTTTAGAAGACCTCCCAAATGTGAAACCATGAACTCAGCAATAGAAATGATAGAGAAGCCGTAGCCCTGGAGGCTAGGCTGCAAGCAGAAAAGCTTAGGAACTGCCGCACTGGGTTCTCTGCCTATAACCAGCTGAAAGGACTTAGCGCTTCTTCAACCAGCCTCTTTTGCTCTTTGTCCCTAGTCGGTCCTATCTGGCCAATATTTATAAACATAAACTCATATATACCCATACATATACATATACATACACATATACACCTACACATACACACATGCACATCAAAGATGTATACATATCAAAGATATATACATATCAAAGTATACATATAAATATATATATCAAAGATATGTCTATATATCAAAGATGCATATGTTGTCAAGCAGACATCAAGTTTAACTGCTCACTCTGTTCTCAAATAAACCTGTTCTGCTGCATGTCCCACTGAAGACCATATTTGAYCTCCAGAGCATTAAGGTGATCAAGAGCAGGCAACATGGAACTGGTTAAAAACAAGAAAGGGTAGCCAAATGTCCTGGTCAAGAAAGGAGACATYCTTAATATTAGTCTCCATTTGAAATGGCAAAAACATAAGGTTCCTGTCTGTGGTGGAGAGAGGTGGTTGAGCCTCCTGTCCTCATCCCAAGAATGGCAAGGTTATGGCAGTTAGGGAAGGTCCCTGACACCTGGCAAAAAGCAAATGTTACACTCATCTTTGAGACAGGCAACAACAATACAGGGAGCTTCAGGTAGGTCAGCCACACTGACCTTCTGGAAATCCTTCTAAAAGTCATTAYCAGGCATGAGAATGAGAAGATAATGAAGAACCAAAGGTGACTGGGAATAGTCATCATAGATTTACCAAGGGCAAATGGTGTCTGACCAAGCTAACTGTTTTCTATGACAAAATTATGGGCARACTCATTCCTTGGATGATGGCAGAGGGGTGGCAGTTGTTTGCCACAAGGCGTTCAACATGGTATCTCAAAATATCCTTGTAGCCAAACTGGAGAGAGATGATCCTAAYATGTGGACTCCAAGACTAGCTGGACCAATGTCACATGCAAGATAGAGTAAACATTAAGCCATAGCAGTTTTGGAAATCAGGGTTTATTTAATAACCAGTGAGACTAAGACTTTTACAGCCATCTGCCAGCTCCATCACGATGACTGACCGTTCACCAATGAGGCTGTACTGTGACAGTATCTGCTCTCAACTCTTAGGTGTCCTGGAGCAAGTGAGTCTATCTTGTGACATGATATTGTCATTGGCAGGAAGAACATCACATGTAACCAGGAACAGTTAGATAGTATTTAACACAATTAGTATAAACAACATCACAGTTGGATGGATTTTCACATTAATTTTTAGAAATATGAGAATATAGCTTTTAAGCTTGCTTATCAGAAGGAATGAGTATCCCCTAATACTTAACTATGCCATTTTCCTTCAATATTACTTCTATGCTGGTTAGATCATAAGATTGTACTAGTCACTGTGCCTCTCAAAACCTCTCAAACTTATGTATACACAGGCTTACCCACAGTCTTCTCAACCTTTAACTACTCAAGTACTGATAGCAATTAATTTCTCCTCTGCTTCAAACTTTTTACCTTCTTGATATCCCTCTAGATTCCTTTTGCTACTTACACAATCACTTAAAAGAACATTAGTGAAATCAACAATTTTATCAGTGTGGCTGGTTGCTTCTTGTTAAGTTGTTGTCCTTCACCCTGTAAAAAAAAAAAAAAATCAAAAAGACCTATCAAGGCCACCAGGTTATTATAGTTTGGCTTTAACTGTGACTGCTGAAAGCTTTTTTCTCAAGATTACTCAAGGTTACAACTAGCTATTACTTCAGTCTGAGCTGTTTCTTTACGTTGATTTCTCTTGGGACATTTTCCAGTGCCTTCTGTTTTTTTTGTTTTGTTTTGTTTTGTTTTGTTTTGTTTTGTTTTGTTTTGTTTGTTTTGTTTTTTCATAACAGTACTCGTAACTAAAGATGCTGGCTTTTTACTTCATAGGCGTTTTTCCTATTTTGAAACTGTGCTTCTAGCCTCTGATCTGCTTCTCATATTCCTGTGACCAGCCTCTGCAGCAGAACAGCATTCATAAGCTACTACCTCTCCCAGAGCTTTGACTTCCATCCCTCAGACATTTAACTCTTTTGCTCCCGTTCACCATTCCCATAAGCAACTCCTTATCATTTCATTTTCTTACTGCATTCACCCCATGGATGATGAATGTTATTCTCTTTGACAGGGTAATATATAGAATTAGGATTTGTACTTTTTCCCTCCCACAGGGATGGTTTTCAGCACACTTGAGAATTTTGGTGTCTTGTCCCATTGAACTTTGGTTGATTTTTTTCCCTTAGTTTAATTAAATTAATTTTGTTTGCAATTTTTTATTATGTAACTGTTTTTTCAACTTTGTATATGATGGGACAGTGTGCACCCTCACCAAATGGGTGTGAGCCTTGGGAGCAACAGTTATGCTTAAAGGTTGGCTGCWATTCAGAGGGCAGATCTTGGCGGACTGGTTCATACGGACTGACAGAAAGGTCATGAAGTTCAATGAAGACAAATGCAAAGTCTTACAGTTGAATGAAAAAAGCTTATCCAAGCATACAGGCTTGATACTGACTGGACAGAAAGCCACTTTGCAGGAAAAGACCTCAACTTGCACAAGTTGAGCATAAGTCAGCAACGAGCCCCAACAGCAAAGAAGTCTTACAACACACTGGTTGGTATTAATGAAACTGTAGCCAGCAGGATGAGGGAAATAATTATTCCCCTCTATTCAGCAATTGTGAGACCACATGTGGAGTACTCTGTCCAGCTTTGAGCTCTCCAGTCCAAGAAATACATAGACATACGGGAGCAAGTTCAGCAGAGGACTGCCAAGATGGTCAAGGGCTGCAGCACATAATGTGCAAGTAGAGGCTGAGAGRAGAGTTTCTTTGGCCTGGGGAAGAGAAGGCTAAGAGGAGACCTTACTGCTGTCTACAACTGCATGTAGAGAAGATGCAGCCAGWCTCACGTTGGAAGCTTGATGTGAAATGACAAGAGGCAGCAGACAGCAATCAGTAACAAGGGATTAGATATAAGGAAAAAAATCCTTACAGTGGGGTGTCCAGAGGGGCTGTGAGAGCTCCACCCTTGGAGACTTTCAAAATGAGATTGGATATGCACTGAGCACCCTGATCTACCTTTGAAGTCAGGCTGGCCCTGAGCAGAGCTGGATGAGATGACCACCAGTGGTCATCTGGTTTGGTGGCACCAGGATCACCTTCCTTTGGGAAATAGCWTTTGCTCATTTTCACCATAAAGTGGGCAGTAGGGGAGAGAAGAAAGAAACAACGCCAGAGGGGTATGCCTACTTCACATGTGGGTTGTGTTTGTTGAGGTGAGGAAGCGGGTCTCGGAGTTGACCCATGAGATGCTTGGGCAATGATGTCATTCCACTCAGAGTTATTACTAATGTTTGTCAGGCTGTGTACACATTATGGCAGACATCACTGTATTGGATATATTTAAGTCATTTTTTAAAAACTTCATAAGTGTGAAGGCTAGAAACTTATACTAGGAAAAAATGATAGAAGGGAGATAACAGTCAAATAATGGAGAGTCTAACCAAGGAGCTGCAATATCTGTACATCAGTCTGGTTTTGAGTCTGTACACACCCCAACAACTTGTTGTTCAGGAACRTGTGTCCATAAAAAGGAAGTTTAGTAAGGCTTTCAACACTGTCTCACATAACAKCCTCAAAGACTAACTGATGAAATATGGACTAGATAAACAGTGAGGTGGARTGAAAATTAGAYGAACTGCTGGGCTCAGAGGGTTGTGATCAGCAGCATGAAATCCAGCTGGAAGCAAGTCACTAGTAATGTACCCCAGGGTCCGTACTGGAATCAATACTATTTAACACCTTCATTAATGACCTGGATGGTGGAACAGAGTTCACCTTCAGCAAGTCTGCAGAAGGTACAAGGATACAGGAAGAGTGGTGGATATGCRAGATAGTTCTACTGCCGTTCAGAGGAACCTCAAAATACTAGAGAAATGTGCAAACAGGAACATGAAGTTCAGCAAAGGGAAATGCAAAGTCCTATACCCGTGGAGGAATAACCAGTATGTGCTGAGGGCTGACTGGCTGGAGAGCAGCTTTGCGGAGAAGGACATRGGRGTCCTTGTGGACAACAAGTTGACCATGAGCCAGCAATGTGCCCTCATAGAAAAGAAGACAAATAGCATCTTGGGCTTCATTAGAGACAGCATTGCCAGCAGGCTGAGGGAAGGGATCCTTCCCCTCTTCTCAGCACTGGGGAGGCCACACCTGRAATACTGTCTCCAGTGCTGRGCTCTCCAGTACAAGAGAGRTGCAGACATACTGAAACAAGTGCAGCAAAGGGCTACGAAGATGATTAAAAGCTTGGAGCATCGCTCATGTGAGTAGAGGCTGAGAAACCTGGGACTGTTCAGCCTGGAGAAGAGAAAACTGAAGGGGGATCTGATCAATGTGTATAGATATCAGAAGGGAAGATGAAAAGAAAATGGGGACAGACTCTTCTCAGCAGTGCCCAGTGACAGTGCRAGAGGCAACAGGCACAAGCTGAAACACAGGAAGTTCCATCTGAGCATAAGAAAACTGCTGTGAGGATGGTTGAACATTTGAATAAGTTACCCAGAGAGGTTGTGGAATCTCCATCCTTGGAGATACTCAAAAGCYATCTGGACATGGTCCAACCTGCCCTAGTTGAGCCTGCTTTGAGCAAGGGAGTTGGACTAAGTGACCTCCAGAGGTCCCTTCCATTCACAACTATTCTGTGATTCTGTGAACCAAATTCTGGACAATCTGTTTGCACACATGCAGAGAGGCACAGAGTAATAACAGAACTGAACTTGACCCATATATTTTGGAGCCCTATTACTCTCAGAGTTCACTACTGAGAGAGGAATGTTGGTCCCACAAATGATAAATGCTTAGGCTCTTTAATTATTAGAGTAACTCCAGGTCTTCCTCTCTACATCAGAGAYTCACAACAAGATGCACAATCTTTAATATCTTTTATAGAAACAATAAAAATAGTATGGACAATGGAGAAGGCCACCTGGAATGATCCTTAGTGACTAAAGAAAAATATGATTGACAAAGCARAATTACTCAGTCATCACTGAAGAGATAGGAAAAGGATTCAAATGGAAAGTGAATTTTAAACATACTTTGTTAGGCAGCATAAACGTAAGCAAGGTTGTGAGAAAAACCTTTGTCTTTGTGAGAGAAGAGTGTGCATAAGAATGCATTTGACATTAAGGGATTCAAATCTAAGCAGTTTCTCCGACACTGAAAACTTGAAAAAAGCAGCATGGCAGAACAAGTCAGGTCCCAAATGCTGTCTGTGCCTGGGATCAGGATGGCAAAGCAAGTGAGACACAAGCTTGTTATGCATTGCTCCCTTTAGCCCAAGCTACACGGATRGAGAAATCCTGGCTAGGAGGAGACTGCAATCATTCAACTTTGTTGCTATGGTTTTGTGTTGCTGCTGCAAAAGCTTTAGAGAATAAATAAGGGTGTTGTCTGCATACAGTGTTCAAACAAAAAAAGCAAACACTAACATTTTACCATGGCCAACGCTTAACTTTGGGAGTAACTTCAGAAGATTCACTCCTCAGTCTCTTTGAGCTCAGACTTCTGAAAGCAAGAAGGAAAATAAACACCTTTCCAAACAATGACCACCAGAACAGCTTTTGCCTCCATATGATATAGGAAGATAGTTCTGAGGGAAGCATTGTCCAACACAATGCAGAGCAGACACTAAATTGATCGTGCTTCTCGCTATTCCTCATCAACTCACTACTAATTCCTGACCAACACGTGTAAGTTGTCTGGCTGAACTGTGCAACATGGCGAGAGACTGGATGTAAGGGACTCAGCAACTCATATCTTCCTAGGACATTAGACCTCCTGAAGCACAGTCTGAGGCTCAACAGTAGGCCCCTCAGCATTTCATCTCTCTCATGAGGAAACCCCATCTTTCCTGTGGCCCTTGAGCCAAAGGGGGCCTGAAATGTAGGTCTGGCTGCAAGCTCCAGGCCTAGCCTGTTCGCACCACCACCACCTGAGAACGTACTTCTGGAAGGAGGGAAGAGACATGGCAACTCAAATACGTGTGTGTGTGTGTGTGTGTGTGTGTGTGTGTGTATGTATGTATGTATGTATATGTGTGTGTATATATACATATATATACAAATATATATATACCTCAGAGAAGAAAAGAAACCTGGAGTACCTACATGTATTCCCTCCTAAATACCAGATCAATTTTTACCATGCTTTAGCTGTTATTAAAATACTGCTGTCTGCAGTTATCTGAAGGCAAGATCTCACTCAGGGCCAATGTTATGGAATCAAAGGTGATGATAACCRCTGTCAGGAGATGTATTTAATCCTGACAGGTATAGTGGAATCTGCTCTTCAGGCGAGAAACTGCAGGTCTGTTTTTTGCTGGGCTATAGCTAGGAGCCAGGAAGTTCTGCAAACACACACAYCTCCTGAGTGCACAAGCACACATGATGCCACCCAATGAACCTGCCCTCTGCTTCTCACCCACACTTCCCAGGCCTTTATGGAGAAATATGGGCATTAGTCCAGCCTGTACAATCCAAGAGTTGGAGCTGGTAATAAAGAGTTGGATGAGGAGTGTAAATGTCACCTAGGTTAGTACAGTGAGGTACTGGCTGGGCTTGCCTGCCCAGTGCTTCCATGGATTATTCCTGAAAACCACTAGCCCTTTGCCTTCAGTAGATTCAATTAGCACCAGTAACAGCATGGAGGTACCACGGTCTAGCCAGTCTCATGCCCTGTCTCGGCCTAGGATCTGTGCCCTTTGCTCTGGGCACCCCTGTATGTCTGTAGCAGTTGCACACTTGACAGCTGCACTCTTCATCCTAAAAATAAAGTTGCATCATGATCCATAAGCCTCAAATGCTCTTTATGTCCTGACATTTGCTCTTATAAACACTGACTTTGTAGCTAAAGACTGACTAAAGAAATGAATACTTTAAATTAAAGAACAAAATAAGACCTGCTGAACATTAAGGGTAGTAATTGCTATTCTCAGATAGAAATATCCTGTGCAGAGAGCCAGTCCAATGTAGGACCCAACTATCATCTGTACCTGCACCTCAGTTGTTAAGTCCACAGCTCTGCATGATGATACATGAAYATTTCTTCCTTCTGCAGCGACTGGCCCTTTTGGTGCCTGGGCTGGGGAAACAAGATAGCTCCTTATATGCACAGTAGCGGTCACAGCTATAGAATTGGAGTTTGGCGGGAGAATATCTTGCTGACAGAAGTCACAGATTGCTTGCAGCTCATCTGGGCTGAAGCAGCTTGCAACTTTTATTGGGGCCAAATGCCCACAGTAACGCTGCCTGGCTTCAAGTCTTGTTGCTGCTACCTTTCATAACCCAAATGCAGAGGGTAGCCTATAAAGTGGACCTAAATCCTAACTCTCTGAGTCTTTATGAAAGGACCATGTCCTCTCCTTTCTTCACACAATGCACTGCTAAACTGTGGAGCTCCTTGTCATGGGACACTGTAGATGCTAATAGCTGGCAAACATTCAAAAGTGATTAGATTGATTCAGAGAAGAAAAATGTATTGAGAGTTTTTGAGTAAAATGGCATCACTCTCTGTCTCAGTAGAGTGCTGAGGGTTCGGGGATTATTCTGGGGAAGCATCATTATCTGCTTGCCTCAGTTTTACGTTCTTTCTTAGGCTTCTAGGTTCTTCCACTCCAGTGACTGATTTCTCCATTTAACAAAACCTCCGAGCCCTGCTTCGTAAGTAGGGGGAAAGGCAGAAATGAGGACAGTGGGAAAAGGATAAAAGCACATAGAAAGCAAGCTGATTTTAGAGGACAATACATACAACAAAGGCTGTAAAGGTCACCAGGATACTCCCATCAAATATCTCCTGCTCTGGGCAATAATGTGCAATGATGTGACAGAGCCKCAGATAGCGTAAATAAGCAGAGGGCAGCGGAGCAGCCAGAGTCTCAGTAAGAAGCCCTGGAGAGGCATACGAGGGATCACAACCTGGCACCTTCAGTGTAYATGTGCTCCAGGGATTTCCTTTTGCCACAGAAGGCTAGGTTGATTTGTGATCTGGCACAGGATAGCCATCCTTACGTTGTTATAGCCTACCAATCACCAAAGCAGGCTTCAGCCCCAAGTTTAACAGTACAAATGTAAGAGTCAGCTGAAAGTGGGTCAGGACAGATGTGCACAAGTACCCAGGCCTGATACTAGCTGTCCCACAGACTGTCACTCTGGCACAATCCAGATTGTAACTGAACTGGTTCTGCACTCCCGACTCAAGTCAAATCCACAGAAGTCTGGGAGGAATTTGGACATGACAGAGAAAGGAGGGTCTGAACTGGAAAAATAGTTACGGCCAATAGCCACTTTTGCAGGGCTTAATGTCGATAACTCATATGTCTATAGAGCTGTGGCCTTGTTGTTGAAAATTGGCACATACAAGTGAATCATCTGCTTTCACAATTCCTCAGCAAAATAAACARTCTGATTCACATAAGCAGGAAAGTTCAACCATTTCTCCTTTAGGGTCACTGTGACTCCTTAGCAAGAACATATTTCAAGACAACTTTTGAAGTCATTCTTGAAGAAACTGTTCAGAAGAGAGAGGACTAAAGTCTAGGATTAAATTTAGGCCCCCCCTGGACCCTGAAAAATTACAAGACACTTAGGGGCCTTTCAAATCCTGCTGGAGTTGCTTCCCTGCATTACTAAGAGCCAGGGGTGMTGACAGATGATCTGTTACACATCCAGTGGGTATATGTACACAGACAATTTCACTTGCTATAGAACAATAAGCAGTGCCTTAAAACAGCTTGCAGCCATGTATAGAAAACTCCATCTTGCATAGCTTACCAGACACATTTAGCCAATGATCAAGACCTGCCTCATATGTAGATGTTAAATGCTTCTGCTCTTAACTGACTCCCTYTGAAGGCCAGTCAGGTAGCTAGGTACTACTGCCCCATTTCTCAGAGGCAATGAATGTAAAGCGCTTTCAAAACAGCATACTTTCCCATRGGGTACCCTCTGGAGCTGTGGACTGGCAGAGCTGGGAATTAAAGCGCTTGTCAAAGAGCCTGCCTGTCTCCCTCCCTCTGTGCTCAGAACTGCTGTGCTAGCAAGCAAGCATGTCTCCCTGCCACAGCTGAGCATAGCAGCCACCTCTCAGCCATTCAACCCAATGTGGTTCTGCCTCCCATGTTGGGAAAGAAAAGATTGGAGAGCTCTGTATCTTAACTTGTGGCACTCAAGCAGCTTTGTTACCAGAGGGATCCAAACAATCAGCACCAAGTGCCACCACCAAGTTATGCACACATGCAGGAAAAGGAGGAGAGCGTGCAGGCCATGCCAACATTAGGTAATATGATTATTACAGCAGGGTGCATTCTGCTGATGAGTTTTTCATGTAAATGGCAAATTAGTTCTAGAGCTATAGTATATTTGGGATTTATTTGCACTTCATGATTGCCTTTTTTTTAAAAAAAAAATGTTTATTTCCCAATCTGTTGACCTGGATATAGCCTAGCAAACTTGCTCACTGCTCATACTCAGAAGTTTAATAAAGTTCTGTGATTGTAGAACCAGTTGACACTGCTCACAAAGTGCTATTGAAAAAACAAGAAAAGACCAGGTCAACAGAATGAGCACCCTACGCAATCCCATACAATGGTATCCCATTAGTCTGACACCACTGTCAGCGAAAGTTACATTAAACTGAAATTTAATTTGGTAGAAAAATCTGTGTTTTACACGTAACAACTCAAAGGGGTCACTGAGACCAAAATACATCCTGAACCCCTGCATCATGCAAGAGCTCTAAAAAGGAATGACAACAGTTCATTTCAAGTCCACTAATAAGGCAGGAAAACAAATGAGTCAGCTCATTTACTCATTTAAATTGCTCATTTAACCTGATACATGTTGCATGAACATAGGCACATATTTTGTTTCCTCAGCTTTCCTTAACACTGGGCCCATTTGCTTATGTGGCTGCAAACCARTTGTGGAAACTGGCTTTAAACCTGTCAGCATTCAGCTCCCACTTCATGCAAAACTCACCTCCAGAGTGGCAAACGAAAGCCACCCACGTGTGCATGCCCTTGGGTGCATCGGCATCCAAGCACTTCCAGAGGCAGCATTGTTTTGCCTGCACCTTTCTTAATATTTGGTCTCAATGCTGCAGCTCTAGAAGAGCACTGGGATTTCCTGAGCTAGCTCCTCGTGTGAGGTAGGGCTCCATGAAACACAATAGGAGGCGACATACAGCGTGGGTTCAGCACCTCTTGCGCCAGCGTGCTCTCAATTCGGTGTTGGCCCTGCATTGGGCAGGGCTGTCTTCCCAGGGTGCCTACCAGCCAGAATAACTCTCTGCTCAGTGTTACTGGAGAGCAATACAGTCCCCGTTTGTCATTGCTCCATCTTGTCGGACCACAGGCATGATTTGCCATGCTAGTGCTTCTCATACTGGTGTGGAGGAGCTGGGCTTCCGCTACAGGGAAAGGGTGTGATACCTCTTCATAGTTAAATAGCCACTGCTTGCTCTAGGGGCACAATAAGAGCATTTGTCTGTCACTGCAGTATCCTTCTCCAGTGCATCCAGTTTCTGAAAGTTACCTGACACTCCAGGCACAGCATAAGACTCATGTCCAAGTAAACAACCTTCGTAACAGCACTTCAAACCTTTAATCCTGCCACCCCAAGCTGATTTCCCCATACCAAGCTAAGCAGTCACAAGCTTGTAGGCATCTGAAGTTGAGTTGTAGGCAACTATCATTCCAGATGAGGATRGCAAACTGCTTCCCTGAGGACACAGGCTCTCTCAAAAAGGCACTGTAAGTCAAGGTGAGTTCTTTGCACTGATCCACTGAGGTACATGCCTTCACATGGAAGTGCCAGAGTCCCCAGGACAGTTCCTGTGCATCAAAGCAGAAGATCCTCTTGTTCCTTGAGAAGTCCCATATGCTTTACATATAGAGATAAGCCTGCAGTTGCCCCATGTATTCCACCATTCAGACTCACACTACCTGATTACTAACTACCTTTCTGCTTCTCTGGCCATGCACCTGAGGAGGCAACAAGTATTTCTGCTTGCATGACCACTGTAGAAGGACAAGCTGCCCCCYAGAGCACCAGAGATATTTCCCAGGCAGTCATCCCTGGGCGTGGTGCTAGCACACACTCCTGCAGGACACCAGGCTCTGCATGAGCTCCATCTGGAAAGTGGGTATGGGTAAGCAGAGTTTAGCTTGTAGTTTTGGTGCCTCAGTTTGTTCCACATTAAGGAGGCGAGAGTTGGCCCATAGGACCAAGGTTTGCATGACAAGCACTAAGGTGCCTAAATGAGCCTCCTGTAYCTTTTTGATTTAGATGCCTATTTCACTTGTGATTTCAGCTGGCTTCTTTTTTTCATTGGTTGCAATTATTTTAGTCACCTCTTCCACTCATTTGTTTTTAATTTAGTTTTCGCATTTCACTGGGAGTTACATGCACTTACTGTATTGGGGCTGATCTTGTTGCCATGGAAGCCATTGTCAAAAGTCTCCTTTTATTTCAAAGTAGACCCTTCAGTAGTTTACTTACTGCTCCTTTAGAGTAGAAAATGCGGTCTGTATTCGCTCTGCAGTTCCTCTGATCAGAGCTACTCCTGCTAGTAGTCAGGTACAATACTTAGCACATGAACATGTGTGCTGGAACGCAGGTCAGGTTGTACAAACACTTCCTCCTGATTGTGCCATATGCTGCCAGGAGCAATCCCATGGGCGACCTTGCCGAATCCAATCCCAAGACGACATTTTAAGAAGATATACAAGTGTATTTTTAAAGACACCATATATTATATAACACTATGAGTATCTGTATAATTAAGAGATATAGTGATTCTCTGTAGAAATAGCAACAGCCTTATCCCAGCTCTCTGAAATCAGCTGGAGTCTTTCCATTGACAATCTCAGTTTAGGAAGGTATGTGGGGTACAATTAGGTACAACCTTATTCAAAGTAGCTCTTACATACATGCCTAACTTTAAGCAATTGCTTAAGAGCTCTTCCAAATAAAGGTGATTTCCTGAATCAGAGCCTCCACTGGGAGCTGGAGTGGATCCAAAAGAAGGTTATTCTGGGTAAGCTGCCTGAGGGATTTCAACAGATAATTTTTACATCCATATAGCACTCTATCTGGAGAACAGGAAAGTAATCTTTTAATTGGATTCTATCTGATTAATTACCGTCCTGGATCTGTGAACATCCAACACTCTAGAAACCGTATTCTGGTATCTGAGTGAAAGACTACAGTAAAAGCTACTATAAAGAACCATGGTTTATTGCCTCATATTAAATTTCAACAATAGTGCAAATATGRCAGCCGGGAAAAGATTGATGTAAGCATCGTGGCATGGTATGTACGCTCACCCCATCAAAGTCATGGAAATGCTTTCTTTTAGTTCCAGGTCTGTATAACATGCAGTTTGTCAAAGTGCCTTCCTTGAGAAGGCTGAGTTTAGTATTTCCACTGCTGTGTTTTGTTGGCCATTTCTGAGGTAAGAGAAAGAGAGAGAGAAAAAAAAACATTTTAAGAAAAATTCGGTCAATTTTAAAATTAATCATATTTTTCATAATGCCCAAGAATGTTAGCAGACTTGTATTATTGGAGTGTGCATACCTTTTGTGTGTAAGTATATGATTGTCATGGTTAATGTAAGAGTATGTTCACAAAATTTTCATCTCATGTTGATACCTCACCCCATCTTTCCCTTGACCGAGAGCATTTAGAGGTTTCATCTAGAGGAACATAACCATGTTCCTCATCCTGATATGTACCAGATGGTAATGAATCTGCCTGAAGCACCATGGCAGGCACCAGAGTACAACAGTCAGTTTGCAGGCCGCCAAAAGCAGGTTTGGGTCTCACTAYTATATTCCTCCATATGGAATTGCATATGGAATGGAGGAATTCCTCCATTTCTCCATCTCACTCCATATTCCAGTTCAACATATTGAATCAATATTGCACACAAGCCAGTACACAAGTCATGCATTCATCTCCTGCTTTATAGTCATCAGGGAGGGCCATATCTCCTGCATTTGCAGTGCAGAGATGTACCATTACCATCACTCCTTCTCCTCACCAAAGCCAGCTACAAGCCCAGTGTTAAAAGCAACCCTCCAACTCAAAAGCAGCAATACCCCAGCTTACCCTGAACTTGTACCTTGTTACATGAAACAACAGGCCAGGTGCATACACAGTGGTGTGTCAACTAAGGGACTAGATATATTAACCATAAAGGTATGTATATCATAGAATCAGTAAGGTTGGAAGGGACCTCTGGAGATCATCTGGACCAACCTCCCTGCTCAGCAGAGTCACCTAGAGCATGTTAGGCAGGGTTGCATCCAGGCAGGCCTTGAAGATCTCCACAGAAGGAGACTCCACAACCTCTCTGGGCAACCTGTTCCAGTRCTCYGTCACTCTCACAGGGAAGAAATTCCCCTTCACGGTCAGGCAGAACTTCCTGTGCTTCAATTTCTGCCCATTGCCTCTTGTCCTGTCACACGGGACAACTGAAAAAAGTTTGTCCCCGTCCCCTTGACACCCTCCCTTCAGGTACTTGTACACATTGATAAGATCCCCCCTCAGTCTTCTCTTCCCCAGGCTGAAGAGGCCCAGCTCTCGCAGCCGTTCCTCATAGGGCAGATGCTCCAGCCCTCTGATCATCTTTGTAGCCCTACGCTGGAYTCTCTTGGAGGAGAGGATATTGAGAGGTTTGTGTATAAGGTGACTATGCATTGTCTAACTCAGTAGGGTCCAGGATCTTCATTAAAAATATTTGGTGCTTTTGTAATAGCAGAAAAAAGCAGTATAAGCTTCCTAATGCAACTTAGTGGTAACGCATATAACCGATTTCAGCTAAAAATTGGTAGTTGGGGCCCACAAACATTAGAGAGAATAGTCTGTAGTCATATGGGTGTTTAGTTGTCTGCTTGCCTCCTCCTCTTCTGCTACAGACACTTCCAGAACTGACAAAGTTCATTTTATTGTCCTGGGGGGCTGGGAATTAGCAGACTGTAAGGGACAGTTTGCCTGTCTAGTTATGATCATACATGTCCCCCCTGAAGTAAGCCTGAAAGAAATCCGAAGTAAAACCAGTCACTGATCTCTCCCTTTCTTACCACTGAAGTTCTGCATCTCAACGTTACATCTACTAAACAAAGACATTTTGTGGCATATAATTTTAAAAGGAAATCACACACTTGCTCAAAGGCCTTTCAAAGAAAATAACGCTAGAGGTAAGGGAAGAGCAGGCAGGAAGGCATATGTGGGACCGATCACAAATATAGAATTTATATGACGTAATTGAAAATGTTTTGCTGTGTAAAATATCTTTTAGAGTARTAAGTGAGAAGCTGTATCTTTCACTGGTCATGAAAAGAAAAACAATTCTCAGGCAGAAACACCATCTGCTGGTGGCTGTAGATTTTGTTCCTTCACTTGGGAAGTTTACAGTGAAACTAGCTTAACAACTACCTCAGAGACTGTCGAACAGGTCCTTAAGAGGCATCTCTGAGACCTTAATTCAAACCTTAAATGTGATATTTACCCATTTTCACATCAGGTTCCTCATGGCACTGCATTCTTCCAGCTCCTAGCTAGGAAGTGTCATGGGCAGATACTTGCTTTGACAGAAAGTAAAAGGTTTCACACATTTAGAAAATGATCAGGCTTTCACCCTCCACTCGCTAAAGTCAATACAAGAACTTTCACTGCTTCTGGAGCACCACAAGTGTTTCTTTAATGCCAGCAGGAGATACTTCTTATCAGTTGGCTAAAAGCCTGTGCGCTTCCTCTTTGTCTACGGAGGTCTTGGTCTCAACAAGTGAACATTTCTCTCTACCCAGAAACATTGAGTAAAAGCAATGTACCCTGCAAGCTCTCAAAAAAGTGTTAACATGTAGGATGGAAAGGGTTTCCATTTCACTCAATGGAATTACCAAATGATTAAAAATTGTTTTAAAATGATTAAAATTTTGCATGTATTACAATATGAAAAAGAGCCAAAATTACTGTGTTATGTATTTGTCATCCAGGAAGTGGTTTATAAGCTTACAAAACATTATTTTCAGTAAGTTTTCTACATTCCATCATTAAAAATTTATTCCAGTGACATAATTCAGGAACCTTGCTTGACAAGAATGAGATCTGACCTTTCTGATCCCAATTCCCTGAACTCAGGCAGAGTTCAAAATATGAATTCATATCTGGAGTAAATGCTGCAGACAGTTCATACATCTTTATATCTGAATAAAGAGCTGAACTTCAACTGTGCAGTATCCCTCAGTGCTGATACATTTAAGTTTAACTGAGATCTCAGTGCTGCATCATGAGCTCACCTCAGATCCTAACTTGCAGTGAGAAATGGAAGAGCTCTTTGTAGCAAACTGCTCATCATGAAGGAGTCAAAACCTTCAAAATCCATCTGCAATAATGTACATGGGTTGGTTGAAGAAGTTTTAATTAGAGGGGTTTCTATCTCTGAGGTTCAATTTTGACGATACACACATGGAATTATAATCCATAACTAAAGTAAAAACATAAATTCCATAGCTTATGGTTCACCAAAAGCAAYTTCATCTTCTCTAAAGGGAAGCCTTTAACCTCTCAGAAAGATAGAACTTTTCTCAAAATTAATCTGCAAAAACTTGAGGTTTTCTGCTTTTTTCTTCATATTTCAGTTTCAATAACTGAACATTCCCCTTGTTGCTGAGAAGAACTGTAAAGCTAATACACCAGCAACATGCTCAAAAATAGGTTGAAGTGAACAGTGTGTCAGCTATGTACCAACTTATCAGGAGGACCTAACCTGTGGGGAGAAGATCACTCACATTTTTTTGCTTCAAAGGCTCCATATCAGTCTGCATTTGGCACACATCACAAAGTAGTTTACTTGACCTGGAACTCTGGTTAAGCATCATGATAAATGACAAAGGACTTTATATAAAAAAAAAATCTGTGTCTTTGGAGTGCCTGCCAATGAAGCAAAACCTGATTTAATCTTATCTGAAGACATTTTYCCATAAATCAGAACAAAAGCATGTCCCTTATTTTTCTTCTTGCAGCATACGGAACACCACAGATGATGCAGGTCCCACCAAGTCCACCTGCTATCATTGTTCTAAATACCATTTCCTATCTGAAATGTCTAACTTTCCCTTTGGACATCAGTCCAGTAACAGAAGTTAGGGTCAGTAGCGTATGGTGACCCAATACTGATTCCTCCTATAAAAAAAGCCATTCTTTTGTACACAGATGAAAACTATGAAACAAAGAGGCAGGCAGTGAAGAAATGTCAACACAGGAAGAAGTAATGCTCTGTGACAATAGGTTACAGGCATTTTGCTTATTTTCCTTGCACTGATACACTTCTGTCTGGAAGTCGCAAAGGTGCCTTAACTATTAGACCAGCTTGTTCTCACAATAGCCGGTCTTTCTACTACATTCTTTCAACAAACTCAATGCATTTTAAAGCTCTATGTTTTAGAAGATATTTGCTGAAAATATAGATACAGTTTTGCTCATATGACTCTAAACAATCTGGAAGCTTCCAGACTCATTGCATGTGGTGTGTGATTTTCTTTAACAAATTGGAACTTTGAAGCAGTCTTATCTCACCAGGCAGGAACAGTGCAAGCCGTACCCCCACAGCATCTCACAGCTGGTATCAGAGTCAGAGGAAGAGTAAGAACATTGTTTCTGAAGGACACAGGCACATTCCACCCAGAGATAGAGCCTGGCTAAGGGGACCGAGCTGCCTCAAGGTATGCGGTCCCTGGAGGCTTCACATTTGCAGGACTGCACTCAGTGCTCCCATTATTTGTGGGCCTTTTTCTGGTAGCAGGACTACCACAGACCTGAGCACCTCAAATGAAAACATTTGTGGTAGTACTGCTAACTCCATTTCAGGAAAGGAACTGAAAGCATAGACCCTCAAGGATATTGAGATGTGTAATATTATTGAAATCAATGGGAGCTAAGAATCAAAACAGCTCTGAGGATCTGAGTGGGTGGTTTGTCCAGCCACTGAATGACTCTGTGATGGGATGGAAGGCTGAACTTAGATCTTCTCAGTCCTGGCTCTCTCCACTAACCCACTGAGTCCTCCTGCTTTTGCTGTATAGACTAACATAACCAGTCCTCCATGGAAAATGCATCAAAAATTCTTATTCCTGTATGATATCCTACTTTGCACATAATATCCTTGCTACCTGGATGATGAAAGTCTGCCTGAGAGTGTCCACGTAACTGTAAGTATCCTAGAGTTGCCATGCACTTTTAAAAAAGAATGTCTATTACTAATTCCTAGGTGAGGGGTATTTTTTAATTGATCATCATTAATATTACATCATGGATGCCTGAAAGTCACATAATGAGAAGAGTAAGGACCAAAGGCTCATCTGAACAGTTCTGAGCTTTGTGGAATCAGAGATCAACTGCTGTGTCAAGCATCATTAATAATTGATTGAAACCAACTATTCCATTAAAGTGAAGGAGCTGAGGAACTCACGAGCCATCTCCACAGTAGAATCTGATTCTGATACATATCACTGTATATCTGAGCTCTTTCTAGGTTAATCAGAATCCCAGAACAAAGTCCCTGAAATACTTTATGAGATCTTCAATTCTAATCAGGGAAACAATCTCAAATGCATGTGCAAAACAGGGATCCAAATTCACAGATTCTACGGCATCACAATGAGAACTGGATAGAAAAYATTAATCCTATTTCTCATAGAAACTCAGACATTGCACCTTCCTCTTGGAAAGGGAATGGAGTCTCAGTTATGTGGGTGGGGAGGAGGAGGAGGAAGTGCAGGGGCAGTATGTATGGTGCCTGGGCACAACTGAGGAGTTGTGAGATGAGTGAGCCAAAACCTCACTCGAACCTAAAACCCATAGATTTTGACAAGTTAGTACATTCCTTGTTTTGTTGCTGTTTCTTCAGCCAACTGTCATGGTTATGGACCCAGTCCACAGAGAGAGTATTAACAAAATACTGCTTTTGTATTCTGGAGAGCATTACATGGTGCAGCAGAGCACTTTCCCTTTGCCACTACTGCTGGCTGCAGCAAAATGTTTAACGGAATCTCTTGGGTGCATATATGAACAAGTTCAGAGAAGGGATAATCCAGAGGATAGCTCATGGACATCAAAACCATATTCCTTCTTAGGAAGAAAGGACTTTAAGTTAGAGATTAGGATAGTAGCACCCACAGCAAACAAGGAGAAGTCTGGGCTTGGCCCAGCTGAGTTAACAGTACCTCCTGCTCATCTCTTCAGCTAGAAGAAAACTGTAGGAAACATGGGATCAGGGCTTTTCAGTTGTTCACTTCAGATTTGATATTATCTATGTATGAGTTATCTATTGAAGAGAGAACTTGAATCTAGGGTAATCTAAATTACTGTTGGAAAAGTTCCGAGGAAAGCTAGCTCTAAAATTTAGGTAGCAGGGATAGTTACAGCAGTATAGGCTCAGACAGACTCCTTCACAGGTTGTACAGCCTAGTGGGGATGCTGAACTGTAATGAGGGGGGCATTTTGCATGGAAATAACTTTCCTAGTTAGATTAAAATTCACAGAGAAATGCCTACCCATATGCAGTTATTGTGGAGGCAAACAAAGAGTCTAGGCTGGTGTTGTTTACAAATGGAGCAAGACAGACGGAGGTATGATTTACACTGGCTGAGATACACTTAGCCTCTCTGCTGAATTTGGCGAAGATCAAATGCAGAGTTACCAAGAGTCAAAGTGCAGAAAACTGTGTCAATATTTTTCATCTTTGCAAGTTGCTCAGTGTCAAAATTTGGCCAACCAAAAGGCAGGAGGCAACAGCTAGATRATCTTACAAGTTGGCACTTCTATTTAGTCACCTATTATGACATGCAAATTCATCTTTGGTCTTCTACTATGTCTATATATAGCTAAAGAGAAAGCCGGAGGTTCATTTCTTGCACATCAAGTGCCATTTTCAGGAGTGACCACACTGTGTCCCCACAGAGCTGTACTTCCATCCCTCTACAATACCAACAGAAATGCTTCCAAATGGTAATTCATCTGTGTGTCCATAAATATACCCCCCCTCCAGCACTGCTGTAACCCCTAGTTATATGGTTAGAACTGGCAGGAAAATAATTCTGACCTTCAATTGCTACCAATCCACTTAGTTCAGGCCTGGTGAGGCAAGTACGGCTAGTTGTTAAAAAAAGCACGGAAAGGTCAAAATTCAAGGTCTCACGTTCATTGCTAAGAAATAACACTGAGACCTTCCCCATTTACATAATATGTTTCATGCTGAGACCTGAAAGGTCCTGAAAACAAAGGTAAGCACCACTTAGCCCCATTTCACAGATGGAAAAGTGAGCAGATTGCTAAGACCACCCAACAAGCAAATAGCAAACCTGAGCCAGATTCGGCTGCTGTCTATTTAGTCTCACCCCTCTGGACCACAATCTCAAGCTTATCATCACTGTCAAGGTGACAATATGGGGTTTTGTTATTTTCTCTCCCCTTAAACATAAAGTCTCCCTTGTTGACGGATTTGAGTGAGTCAACTCTTACCTTGCCTCCATTCTGTGCCTGTTCTGCCATATTCATCTGCCACTGCAGTTGTCTTGAGGCCAAATTCTCTAAGCACCAGTGATACAGGCCATGGTACCTGGTCCTCTCCCTTGTCCCTTCAAATATAGCATGTCTCTTCAAAAGTTTGGCACTGCCAGCAGAACATAGGGCCCTCTCATCTACATCTCTGCAGCCAGGTTTGCCAACTACTTGATTTCCAAGGGTAGGAGCTCTGAGGCCCACATAGTCCTCTCTAAATGGGGCAGAGGGGCTGGAAAGGTAGGAAGAAGAAATATATGCAGGGCCATGATTTCACAGTGAAGATCTGCAAAAGCTGTAGGTATGCAGATATCCCTGAACAGACTGGCCACTGGGATGAATGCAGTCTGGAGAGTCATGCTGGGCAAATGTGAAAAAGTTAAAGGAGGACTTCAAGGCCAAGAGCAGGAGCAACCACCTGAGATGGGGAAAGATATTTCAGCCTCAAGTATGTAGCCTTTCAGGCAGTCCATTGACTTTCAAGCCAGCCTTTCAGGCAATGAGAAAGCCTTAAGCCTTTCAGACAAGGAAAACCCTTGGATGAGAGAAGAATAACTCATCATGCACCAGGAGGATSTAGCAGATTTGAAAAACAACTCATAAGTCTCAGAGAAGAGACACATGCATGTGACAATGGCCTCATGTTGCTACATGATAAGCCTGGCAGCAATCGTGACTCTTTGGCTAAGGTCATCGTATCTTGACAGCAAGGTCTTTGCACTTAAAGCCAGACCGCCTGCTCTATGCCTGTCATGCACTCAAAAGGCTTGCCATGCTTCCACATACCAAGCTCATGCCACCAACACTTCCACCAGCTCATTCAGCATCAAGGGCTCTTCCGCCAAGTAATTCATTGATGATGCTGGCATCATTTTTACTCYAGAATTACGTATTGTAAACTCCCCTATTCCTCAGAACAACTCCCCAAAATATGACCTAAGCAGCAAAAGAAGGGAACCAGGAAATCTCTTTTTGAGCCACATGATTTGATGTTGATRGAACAAAGTGGAGGAGCCCAAAGAGAGAGCCATGGGGGACAGCCCTGCAGCACTAGCTGAACAAGTGCAAAGCTGGAGGACAAGTTCCTGGGATCAGGCACAAACATTCGTTCCTCCTGTTGCCACACATTTAGCATTTGGCTTAGACACATAGCAAGTCATGGCTTGTTGCCTTGCATGTGCCCTCCTAGTGGAAAATACTTATTCAGGAAATTCACAGCTGCCTAGCAACACCCTCCATTTGAATCAGGTATATCGTACGCTCCCCATTCTACATAAACAGGGTGCACAGTACGGTTCACCACCAATGGCACAACCACTTCATTGTGGACAATCCATGTGCATCAAGGTTTGAAATGTGGAAGAACCCTGCTCACTGGTACTGGGGTGAAGTAATACCTGTGCAGTAAAAGAGCCTGCACAATGACCACAAGGAACTGTATAACTAATATCATAGAAAATGCCTGCCACAGGATGAATAGCTACAATGGAAGTCCTTCATGGTAGAAGATAAACAGCACACCCCAGCTACCAGCTCTAGTGGGATTACTTCTTCTGAGTCATCTTWTTCCTACACAGATCAGTCTATTTTGGCTTTGATCAGCTCGGTCCATCAGCATGTTGCCTGAGGGCCCATGCCTACAGCTCCAGGAAGTCAGTCAGTTCAAGTGGGAAGAGGCTTAACTCTATGTCTTCAATATCAAGGCTTGGCACTTAACCTGGAGGCAATCAGACCATCAGGGTCAAGGAGCTCCTTGAAATGGGACCAGCAGGGTGACTAGAGGCCACAGGGCTTCTGCTCTGTTTTTATCTTGGTCTTCATTTAGTGATTGGTACAGAGAGAGAGATGCGTTGTGCACCTTTTTTTACAAGCTCTGTTATCACCAACAATTTCACAAGGAAAAGGGCAAATAGCCCTTAGCCTTGATTCACTGCCATGAATAGACAACAGATGGTTGTTAGGCCCGAGTTTTATTTTCTTTTAAAAGGAAGGCCAGGCCAGCATGTGGTTTGTGATTACATTCTCTGCCTTCCACCCAGTTTTGTGACCCATCTCTTCTGGGTACAATGAATATGAGTGGGCTCAGCGATTGCAAATAGCCCAGTGATCGATGAGGGGCTTTTTCTTTTTCTTTCTTTCTTTCTTTCTTTCTTTCTCTCCCTTTTTTTTTTCCTGGTGCTTAAACAGAATTACTTTGGCCCCTTCCCTTCCAGTTAAGCAGGACATATAGGGGAAGAGAGCAAGGGACCTCTCTGGCAAGCCTGCCCCTGCTATCTGTCTTCCCTTCACCTTCCTCCTGCCTGAATCAAGCAAGAAGAGCCTGGATTAAAATACTTGGAGCTAAAGTTTCTCATTGATATGAGCTGGTCACCAGCTTAAGGGGAGGTGAAGGGGGAGATGGCTGACCAGCCTGCACATTTTTCCTGGTGTTTTGTTCTCTCCACAGAGCTGACAGTCCCTGGAGTACTGTATAATCTGCACTGGCTTTCAGGAATKACTTCTTGCCAAAAGCTTCTCTGTGTGAGGCCAATGCAGTTTGCTGGCACTTGACCACAGGAAAAGGCTTTACACTTGACAACCAGAAAGTATTTTTACAACATGTGCCTTTCTCTGGACTTGTTGACCTGTGGGAGGGCTCTTACGTTTGTCCCTTGGTACCTCACTCTGTGGGCAAAGTGTCCTCGCTGCACCCCATCCCTACCTCTGAGCGAGCTGGACCCCTGCTCCTCCCAGGCAGGCTGGTGAGAAGGTGCTCCACAGCTCACGTCTAGGAGAGGGACCAGGGAGAAGACAAATAAGCAGAGATAGACATGGCACCAAAGCCAGAGGAGCTGGGAGCAGGGAAGATGAAGGCTCAGGAAGTATGTGGGTGGCATCACGCAGGCAGGTCTTGAGAATTGGCATGTGGGCGGGGAAGCTGCCGAGCACTGGGCCCTGGCCAAGGCCACAGCTCTCCCACCTGCCTCCCTCTGTTCCTGCAGCGCCATGAGCCATGCCTGCACATGAGGAGCCAAGGCGGGCAGGGGTAGTGGGCCAGGGCAGGATGTTCATGCGCGCCCGCACAGTTGGGTGAGAGCTCTCTGGAATAGCACAGCCTAACTCATGGAGGCTGAAAGCAGCCACAGTTGCCCTGTCATAGATGGCAATGATCCCAGCAGGCCTGGCAGTCCCAGCAACACTACCCATATTGGTGTTCAGGTGATCTCCAAGGCAGCCTTCAGGAACCTGGATGTATGTTTGGCAGAGCAGGCAGAAACTCTGGATGTGACTGAACTTCCCATGGTCATCTGAGTAGAGGCTGCAGAGGATCAAACAGCACTGATAAAGATGAAAGTGGAGATTATCACTTTGTGGGGACTGATATCTTGTGTCAACAGTTGAGAGAGTAAACACAGGAGGCAAACGGAGTACTTCCAAGAAGTGGAATGCACAACATGCACAGATGGTGCTCCTGACTTAGGTGTACAAGGGCCACCTGCAGTGAGAGAGGCCACTGTAGAAGGGSCTTTTGTGATTGTCACATTTTGGTGACAGGATATAGCAATATGCATCCTGCCCATGAGTCCAASATGGGRGAGATACTTTACCATGTCCTGAACRGCAAGAACAAAATAACCCAGCCAGTGCATGGTCCTGCTGACCTCCACAGTGACACTGGTCATGACACAGTGGGCTGTTGTACYGCATGGATGAGGCAGCATCACTCTCCTTACCAAGCTGCATGGCAAAATCAAAACGGGTGCAGACAGATCGTAGGTCTGCTGTGCAATGTGGTCAGGAGATCATAGGATAATTCAGGTTAAAAGGGACCTTGGAAGGTCATCTAGTCCAGCCTCTCACTCAAGCAGGGTGAGCTAAAAAGGGTTTGCATAGGGCAAATAGGTCAGAGTTGAGGACAGATACTAAGTGGGTCCTGTCTGAAATGCTGTAGCCATTTATGTGAGAAACGCCATGTACTATAGATCATCATACATGGAGGTAAAAGGAGTGTCCACTGCGGCACCATAAAGAGCAGCATGTCTGTTACCAGAAACATGTTTATTTCATTCACAGCTCTTAATCTGGAATTACTGCTGGAGTTTCTTACCCTTACTGAAAGTACATGAGTTCATGACTGCAGGACTACCTCCATTCCTGCCCTTCTCCGAGCTCACTGAGCATATCCCTAGTGTCAAACCTTCTACCTTGACCTTATCAGAGCTGGAATTTGGGGCTTCTCCCAGCTACAACTTCTTAACTTTTCCACTACAGCTGGAAGATACTAGTTTTTGACTAATTACTTATGCTTGTTCATTAGTGCAGACAATCAGAAACTGTCTTCTCAGCAGCAGAAACACAAGATATAATTTTAAATCTTCAGTCTCCATCTGTGTCTGTCTCCCCAAAACCATGAAGAAACCAGCCACTTTATCTCACCCAAAACTTGTAAACCCTCTGGTTCCTTAGCAAGCTAAACCTCTTTAGCTTCCCAAGCACAGTCTGTCAGCGAGGTCTCTATGACTGCAACTTACCCTTTCAGCACTGGAAGAGTTTGTAACTGGTGGATGAATCTCCACATTTTTTGACTTGTACATTGCCCAGAAGTAGCTTCTTTACAACTTGTAGCTCCAGCATCATTTGTTAAGAAATCCTAACTTGTCAGCTAAGAGTTTGCTCTTCTGGAACTACTGTTTTTCTTCCTTTCTTTTTCTCTTAACAGGTTGGCTACTAAACCAAGGCAACTTATTCAAGCAGGTAATCACACAATAATTGCCTCACTTCCTAGACTTCATGTAGAATTCATAAATTATTATAGGTCAGCTCCAAGGCCTTCACACACATCAGGTAGATGTTTTAAGGATGAAAACAAAAAGAAATGACAGAAAAAAAGATACCAGTTCTTTTAATACCTGTCATCCCCTTGATTAACTGGAAGAACAGCTCCTTTACCCACAAACTTATTAAACACATTCTGAAAGACTGAGCGAACTTCATTGGAAACTTACCTTTAGCATTTCCGGACTCTTGGGGACAGAACTGTTATAGCTCCTAATTTTGTGCTCACTGGGAAAGAAGAGACAGAAGTTAGTTGTTAGCAGCTGGGGTCATTTATGCACTGATTTTGCAGGCTGTTGAACACAAATAGCCCCCTACAGATACCAGGATCCATAGAGATCAGCTCACAAAGCAGGGTCCAYAGCATAGGACATCTGGGCTTCCAGCTGATTGTGCCTGTCAAATTTCAGCCCTCAGYAGATTTACTGTTGCCCTTCTTAGAAGTGTGGTTAGACATTCTTCTTCCCAAGCTGGAAGAATGTAGGTTTTTTTCCACTCTCCCATAACGTAAAAGAGACTAGAAGGCTTTTACTAAAACTTCCACTCACATAGGCAAAATAACCTCCAGGCAAGCACCAAGCACGGAAAACTCCATCTCCAAAGGTGAATGTTTTGGAAAGTTAGGAGAGTGTGAAAAATAGGGGGCCATTATGGAAACTATTCCTGCAATAGTAGGCAAATAATTGCATTACCATATTGGATTCCTTCTCTGCAGTATTTCATGTTTCAAGCCAACACTGTAATGCACAGTGCACCAAAGACAAACAAAGCCAATAATGAACTGACCAAAATTCAATGTTATTCCAAGAAACATAGTTGAGGTGAAGTAAGTTATGTGGAATGGAAGTTGAGGTTAAGTGAACACAAAGGAATTTGTGCAGTTTGGGGTATGTGTAGTAAATATCTTTGCCTTTGCATCTGGTACAAATTGGAGATTGCCATGCAGAAAGTGCGTACTTTGGGCCAAAACAGTGGTTGGTCTTAAAAATATTTCAATTGTCTTCGAAAACTAAATATTGTTTCTCTAGGATTTGTGTTTGTGTAGCTTCAAGATATTCCATAGGGAACTCTGTAGATTGCTGCCAATGTTAAGATAAAATTACCCTACTATATGAGGCAGAACTGAAAAGTTTAAAAGACTGCTGTGCCTCTGAGTCAATGTCCTTGACAAAACTCATAGGGATGGCACTTCCAGGAGAAGATGTTGGATGAGGAGAAATAAGTGCGCCCCATTCCACCTTTCTAGCAAATGCTCTCTCTTCTTGTCAACAGTCTGCTTGATGTCTTTTTTTTTCTAAACCATACTCACAGCGTTTTGTTAGTTCTGCCCTTTTATATACACACCTTCATTGGAGAGGAAGGGAAAGGGGAAGAGCGGCTGCAGAGATCCATAAGCACTGGTGAAAATACTGATCCAAAATGCAAATCCCTTTTAGGTGCACAGTTCAACTGAGTAATCCTTTCCTTATTCCCTTGGGCTGAGCACTCCTGGCTTTGCTGCTGGTTGTCCTTTCTTACTTGACAATATTTTTAACTTCATAGCATGAACTGCCTTATGATCAGTAGTCAAAGAGATACTTGGAGCTGACCATTTGGGGCTCATACTTGAGACAGTGACATGGGGAAATGAATCCTATTAGCTTTAGCTAAGTACAACATGGACAACTGCATTAACTGGCTCACCCTAGACAAGAGAGGAACAAGTGTTTTTAGGGTGTGTCTCATCTGGCCTAAAGATGATGATTGATTTAGGATAAAATGAAACATGCTCTGCAAGTGCTTATCTGCCTTTATTGACTCTGAAGGATACACAGGGTGACTAGCCCTGCTATAAATGCGAACATTGTGAGTATCTGCGTGTGATCAGATGGATCCTAGAGCTGCTTTCTGGTGAAAGTGAGGATCCTGACTACATCTAACAGACAAGGTCCTGATTGTTACTATTACCAGTCTGCATGTTACCATTACTAACTTTTGTTCCTTGTCTGAATGCTGGAAAAACTTTGACAGAAAAGAAAGCTGTAGCAGTAGAGTAAGGCTTGATGGCATCTGAATGAAACTGTGTGGCATTTCAAAATGATTTCTTGATGGTTTCAGCAAGACCAGAGATGACATACTCTGCTAAAATGACCAGTAGAAATCTGGACTCTACCTCTGAGGAGACAGCAGAATCTGAGCCCAAGAGGAAAATGAGAATGTGCTTGGTACTACAGCATAAAAAAAGAGAGACAGGAGGAGAAAAGAAGGGAAACCTGGGAGTAAATAAATCAAGAGAACAAGCTATGAAACAGAAAACCACAGAAAAGCATGAAAGGACTGTCCCTACCTGAACCTTCCACAGTCCCAAAAATCTCATATTCCTGGGAGCAGAAACTTTACAGGCTGTATGAGGACAATGGCAATGTACTCCTAATATTTAGMAGGGTCGTCAGAGATCAGAAAACTCCCCATTTTGCAACTAGTCCCAACAGACTTTATGAAATAAGTGAGATGTCAATATTCCTTAAGATTCAGATGATCTTCTTCCTTCTTCCCTACCTCTTACAGCTCTTTYTTCCTATTTTACCTATTTTTGTAATTTTTGTCTGCATTTCATGGGTCCCAAAAGCCATCACACTTTGAACTCAACCCCAAAGAAGGTCCCTCTGTCCCACACAGTGCTGACATCTCCAACTTCCTCCTGACAGAGGGAGAGGCCATGCCTCCTTTCCCACCCTGGTAGGCTGTTTCCTTGCATCTGGACATCAGGCTCATGGGTACTGCACAGTCAGCTTTTCTTGTGTCTCTCTCACTCCAAGAATTAAGGAGCCTCTCCCATTGCTAATGAGTTGGCTGAGTGAGGAAGTGGCTYCCCCTAATCACTTGTTCCTTGATGGGAAAGAATGAAAATGCCTCTTTGTCTTCTCCCCTCACATTAATTTCATAGCTGTTTATTTCTAGGTCCATGCAGAGCCTTATGCTTCCCATTCCCTTCTTCAGCTGCACTATTGTTCTGATTTTGGTTTCCATATGTGCCTGTGGTGAGAGATCTGCTACCCCAGAGGTCTTGTCCTGGCTATTCAACTATCCAGATACATTCTCAACCCATGCTGCAGTCCCTTGAGGTGGCTCTAGACTTTTCATCCACGTAACTGTTCAAACCACATGCTACCACCCCAAGGAAGAAGGCAATAATAAGAGCTGGGGAATCAGTGAGGTTTTGCAGAACCAGGAGAGATTTGGAAGTCTGGGAGATCCCTTTCTCTCTCTGTCCTCTCCCTAATCCCCCTGCCCTCACTTTCCTGTATATCTGATTGTATTAAGGGATCTGCACAGAAAGAACTTCACTGTGCAAAGGTGGCACCAGTCACTGCAGGCCTGAGACTAGTTGTAGCAGAAGGATGGGACATACAGGGCACACGAAAAGGGTCACTTGGTGATCTTCTTTTAGAGTTGCCCATTTCTACTCCTTCCCTTCCCTGGGGATTTGAGACTTGTCTCCAGTCTTCTCCCCTTTTGAAACCTTTCTCCCGAATGTGCACAGAGGGTGTATTTTCCCTCTCTGTCTCCTTTCTGCACCTTACCCCTGACATTTTCTGGCCTAATTGCGCACCCCTGCACAATTACCCCTCTCATTTATCACAGCCTAGCTTAGGTTGATCTTTTCCTATCCCCAGTCACTGTCTTTTCTTTCAGGGTTGTTGCTGCTCCCTTCATCCTGGATGCCTGCCATTTTAGTGGTGGAAAGACCTTTTCTGCTGCATCCCAGAGCACAGCAGGGAGGGATGATGGCTGGGAGTGGCTGACATTTTCTCTCCTAGTCTTCGCCTGGGTTTGAGATGTATTTGTTTTCCCCTGCAAAAGCAAAGGGGATCTTCTCTCACATCTGAGTGTCTCTGTAGAAGGTCACTGCCCTTCAGATCAGTGAACAACTGGCCACACAGAAAAGAAACCAGGACCATACACAATGTGTCTCTCTCATACCTTTTTCCCCTCTTGGATCCAAGATCCTCTGTGCTGACTACCTGCCAACTACATATTTGCATTCCCCAAGTCCCCCAAAGCGCTTGGCCCCTTGTTTCTGTAAGTGGGTAGCATTGCAAGGCTTCAAGAAAGTCTTATGGGCTGGATAAGGATGAGCCACCCCTGTGGACAAGCTTGTGAAGGACTGGAAGGAAAAAGAGCTGATTCAGCTTCACAGTATGTTGGTSAAGGACAAATTCTGCCTATTCACATATATGCAAATCTGCAGGATCCATGAAATTCAGCAGAGTGCTTTGCTTCRGTTAGACCCAGGATATAAATATCTTGGGTTTAAGACTGGAGAGACAGACAGACAGACAGACCGACAGAGCGTTTGCACTTAGCTTCAGTGCTGCAACATGAGCTTCCCTGAGGAGTCAGTCAGAACCTAGAAAAGTTGTTGGCTACTGCACTGAAAGATAAAACAGCGAAGAGCTAACATGGCTTATAATGATTTGACTGAACTCAGATGAGAATTTAAATGCTAATTTCCTGTGAGCCCAGCTGCAGGGGACTGCTGGGTTGCAGCAAATCGGCTTTGGCCCATCAACACTAAAGTTCTTCTGAGGCTAATTGGCCCACATTCTCTCACTGGTTAGCTCAGCCATTTCTAAGCCCAGGAAAATGCCAACCCACCTCTGCCTCCAATTCTCAGAAATGTCGGCTAGACAAGACTTAGCATTAAAATCAGAACAAAATGAAAAGAGAGCAGAGCCAAGGAAGGAGTTCATTGCTGCAAACAGATTACAAGTCAAGGAAAGCTCAGTTTTTATAAGTGTCTACATTTATTTTAAAAARCTGCATGTAAAAATGTGTGAGCCTTAAGATTATAATGCGTATCCTTCCGGTAGATAGGACATAAAAATATAGGCCCAGCTTCTGATGCAGTGATTTATGCTGCCAATTGCCTGTCATTGATGTCCGGAAAAATACTTATATGGCTAATCATAAGGAAAATCAATGAAAAAAAGGCCGTCATAAGAAAGCCCCTATGTGAGAGGACTGAGTCTGCCTAATTCAAGCTAGCTAGTATTCAATAGCAGTACTCTCTAATAGGTCACATCAGCTAGGTTTTCAGCTCTCCCYTTTTCTCTACCATCCCAGGCCTAGCCATAAGATGACCCCCTGCTCTAGCTGAAAAGAAGGTGGATGCAGACAGTGCAGTCAAATGGGTGAGCATACGCAGCACTTGGGGGCTGTGTTGGYCCCATGCCACATGTGCAGTCTCACCTCGCTGTATACAGACAATCCCCGACTGCTGTAGGCTAACATGACTGACAGACCATTCCCTTCCTTGACCTCTTTTTCATTAACCATTTGGGTAAGGCACTGGAGTGGCCAGGGGAGATGAAAAAATAAAAGCTGTATCTGCTGAAAGACACCAGGAGACCACCCTGCCTTTGCCACAGGAGACACTTATGCTGAGCAAAGCCGAGCTTATCAACATCTTTATGCTGCTGTGCCTTCCCTCATCTTATCTCATATACACACATGCCAACACTTAGTAAGTACACACAGTACCTGTGAGTGTGTGCTCACTTGTAAAGCAGGCTATAGTTTAAAGCCTTAATCTGATCCATCTTCTGCATCTACCAGCCATCCCAGCTGACATTAGCTGATACATCTCTTCCCAAGTTTGCAGTCATCTCCACACCTTAGCTTCCCTTCACAGATGTATTTTTTGAGATCTCCTGTAAAATTTCTGCCTTTCCTTACCCCCCACAGATTAAGCCAGGCACTCCTAAGGATGCAGCTGGCCCAGGCAGTAAGAGCTGGAGCTGCAGGTTAGCCAAACTGATCTACGGGATATTAAACCAGGCATTAGTGACCAGTCCAGACATCCAGTGAGGTTGTATGTGCTGATCAGTCATCTCAGTCATTCTTTACTACAACTTTACATTGTGAATACAAGCAGTCACTACAGTTCTACCTACCGTATAGTTTAAATTATACTGATGCTGCACCTACAATTAGCAAGGTTAGATAAAATGTGTGCTCAAATCACTGGCAGCCACGATATGCTAGCACCTTCAGGGGAGATTTTCAATGCCAGGACTGCCAGGCAGATGCTTAATTCCCTTTCATTTTCTTGGTAGCTAGGCAGCTAAACATCTGTTTGTGCCTTTGAGAATTTTCCTTGACACTGCTCTCAAAAGAAATGAAAAATTAGAAGACCAAGACTGGCAGATGTCTCCACACACACATTTTTACATTCCCACATCTACCCCGTGTTGATGGTTAGAAGATCGTATTCAAAATATGGAGGTTCAAGGTGCATATGGATTGCACTTTATATTTGCATTTTGGTACCTCTACTATCCTGAAGCCAAAGTCATTCTTTTCCTGCTTGTTTCCCACTATTAGACTCATAGTGATTCTACAGATAGTACAATTTAAAATAATACCATTTCAAAAGCATGACAATGGCCATGGCACTTCATTGCTGTATTTCTAATCATCTCATTTTTCCCTGCATCTACATGATTTAGAATTCTTTGTGATGCTCTATAAATGGGTCTCTATTAAGTAAAGCCATAAAAATCTTTTAACCTAAGGTCAATATTTGGCTTACAGTGACTATATTTAAATATGATTAGTGGAACTCTGCATTCTGATTAAGTAATTCCATATAAAGTAAACTCACAGTAATTTAATTTTTTTTGAACTGTAGGCAGAGTATGAGATTCACATTTCTTTAGTAAAACTGAGGGGGTGGAAATGTGATTTGATTGCAAGAGTAAATATAAGATCATATGACTGAAAAGTTAATAGCTTCCCTGAATCCTATTTAATCTGTTAAAATAACTTTAGAAAAGGCTCAAGGCCTGAAATATTTGACTACTATTCAGTAAACCAGCCAAACAGCTTAGCATAGTCTCCAGTGGAAAATCCTTGATTGACATTCTGCCTGATGATAACTGAATACTTAGGTTTTCATCCAAAACCTTTATGCAGCATTTTCTTACACATTCTTACACATTTTGAACAGCTGAGAATTTACTGGRCTTTTGCCTGTTGCAAAAAGTATTRTGGATCTTTCAGTGGAGTGTTTGCTGTTAACTGAGTTCAGATTCCAGGAGCAGCTAATGTTTTCTATTCTAAACAGACGAATCTACACTGGGAAATGATCAGCATCACAAAGAAGTTCCACCAAATAGGCACAGTACATCAGTCRTATTTGGTATGGTAAGATTTTTCTAAGGAAGGCCTCAGTAAAAAAATTTAAATCATTACATTAACTAAAAAATATAAATCACATTTTCCCCATAAAAAGAAGCAAGATCCATTGAAAATTTGGCCTTAATTTTTTTTTTCTTGTGTGAGTGTAGAACATCTAAATTATTCAGAGTGTTTGCTGGTGGGTGATGGAGCTATATATTCCAGTAAGATACCATTTCAAAACTCTTCTAGGTCATTATTGCTCCTTTCTAAAAGAACTGAAGGACAGGGTTCAAAGGGGCCAAGAGTTTGAAGTTTAATTGCTTCCAGTCCTGTACTGCTCTCTGTTTTATTTTACTTGTTATTTATTTCTAGGTAATGATGATAATGTACCCTAAGGCAGAGGACTGAGCCGAGTCTGTAATGATTTCTGCTGGTGGAGTCTCATGTCTCAAAAGGCCATGGGCAATGCAATACTCCAGATCATGTTAGGTCAGAGCTAGACATACTGAATGGCTGTGGGGAAGCTCAGATTGCTGTTGTGAAAATAATGCCTATTCTGAAGAAATTCTCCAACATTATCCATCAAACACTTCTTACCTTCAAATGAACTTTAGCAAGTTACTAGAAATTCCAAGGTGTTTGTCCGCAGTCTTTACRTACTTAAGCCCTGGGAACCATCGCAGTAATAGGGTTCCCACATAAGATAACAAGTCTCTGCCAGAGATCAAGAGTGTGTCCAGAGTTAGGATAAGATCTCCCTAGTGTTGCAGAAAACAGGAACACACAGGAAAACAAAACGAAATAAAACAAGAAAAAGCTTTCCATCATCATTAGACCTCTGTATTGTGATTTCTCAAGGAATCCTTAGTATTCAGCAACTAATAGTCTGTGTTACCTCAGGCTCATGTTGAGCTCCTCGTGGACACAGTCATTTCTTGGAAGCAAGGAGAAATGACAGCAGGAACAAGTATTGCCAGAAGCTTCTAAATGTAATAAGGATGCACACTGCAGTTAGGCTTCTGGTGAYATCTTAGCACCAATCTCCCCACTTGATGGCTACTCCCGTAGTAGCAATGTCAAGCTATGTTTGTCCTAGCAGAGGGAATTAGTTACAGTACCCTCTCCATTTGCAAGCCCTCCAGGTGTCTTTCTGGTAAAGTAGATGACAAATCCTTACTCAATGTTCATCTTGTCTAACCAAAACTGGTTAAGGATTGTGATTATTGCTCCAGCTCATTCTGTGCTGACTTCATGCAAGTCAAACATGGCAGAGTTGTTGTTCTTTCCTGCAACACAGGCTAGGGACATAGGTCTACTCGTTCTAAGCTGACCAAAAAGAGAACCCTAAAAAAACTGCAGACATGTATATAACTGCTCAAATAATTGTGGAGTCCTCAAGAATAGCAGGTTTACTTCAGAGATTGAATCTGGCCTTCATCACAAACACTTGTTTTTCAAATGCAGAGCCTACTTCTTATTCAGCAGCCATGCTGTGATTTGCCTCAGGGGGAGGGTTCAAGATTCATCTCCCCGCTAGACATCTACAACTGAGGAGATGAATGAATCTCTTCCCAAAAAGGAGACAGATGAAAACATGTGTTCATGAGTAGTGACCGCTTCTTCTGAAGGCCCTATTATTCAGAATTCTTCTCCCAGAGGGTCTCCCCATGGCATGGAGCAGGACATACTCCACAATACTGTGATGAAGAGTTTCATGGCTTAATTACTCATTGCATTAAAAAGTGCTTCCATTGGTCTGTTTGAAAACCTCTGTCTCATGTTTTTATTAGTTTTTCCTTCTTTATTACAAGAAAAATGAATAATCTCTTCCTATTCCTTACTTTTCATGGTTTTATAGATCTATATTACTATCTATCTCTTTTCCAGTCTATTTAGTTTCTTCTACAGACATCATTCCATATTTTTCATCAGCTTTATTGCCCTCTCTTCTATCTTTTTCTAGCTGTGGTAGCCACAACTGCACATAATGGATTTGTACAGAGGTATAATGTGCTTTTTTGTTTTGTTTTAATTCCTTTCTAATAATTGCTAGCTCTCATTTTGACCATCACAGAACACAGAGCTGATTTTTCAGGGTGACTGCCAGACCAATTCTCTTAATTGGCGTATTTAGTTAGATCCCCACTATGTTTATGGGTAAAGTGGCTTTTTTCCCATATGTATTTTCTTGAACGTGTCAATATTGCACTTTGTGTGCCATCTTATCACTTGGTAATGCAGTATTGTCAGGTCCTTCTGTGACTCTTTGCAGTTCATCTTAGATGTGACTATCACAAATTTTTGTGCAAAGCAATAGACCATTTTCATACTGTTTGTGCAAAAAAGGATGCAGAATTTCACTACAGTTGACTCTTAAGTGTGATGAACAACATAGTTTTCAGCTGATGAAGCTGATGTTCTTTCATCACTTTCACTGAGGAACTCCCTCTATTGTGAAATCTGACAATTTTTTCTTATAGCGTTTTCCCTGTTTCCATTTTATCTAATGACACATTAGTTTTTTTAATAGCTTTTGGTGAATGGCCTCATCAAAAGCTTTTCAAAAATCACCATTATCCACATGCCTCGTGATTCTTTATTCCACTGGGTTCTGTGGCTGATGTAGGTGACAGAGTGCACATTGTAATCACAGTTTCRCTTGAGTTTCCACTTGAGTTCCTTTAGCCCTCTTGGGTTAATGCCATCTACTCCTGGCATCTCATTACTATTGATTTTATCAATTGGTTGTATAGCGCCGTCTCCTGACATTTCACTTTCACATCGTTCCTCAGGTTTGTCCCCTGTAAAGAAAGCATCCAGTATGGGAATTTCCCTATGATCCTCTATAGAAAAACCTAGCAGTAGGAAGTTCAATGCTATAGTTGTTGCAAAATGCCTCCATTTTTTCAGTATCTTCAGATAGCCATACACATTGATTCTCACAGCCCTCCACTTGCCACTGAAGCTGTAAAAGCAACAGCAAAAAGCACTGTGGTCCTTAGGGCTACTCATTCCCTGTAAGACACACTCAAGCCTGTTCTTCTGGGTCCCTTCATTAGGAGACAATCTTTCTCTTTCACTGGCTTTTCTTCAAAAAAATTTTAGAATTCAGAAATTTATTTAATCTAAGCACTTTATTTGTGTTATCATCTATATAAGTTCCAAGGAATGCTTCTCTCCCCCTCCCCCCCCCCGGGAATCTCTTAATCATTTTCCAAGCCTTAGCCATGAAGAAATAGTTACCCCCTACCTGTTGGCCAAAACAGCTGCAGTAATTTGATTCCTGCTCTTTTCTTTTTGGTTCCTATTCTCCTGGAGAATTGCTAGCTATTGCTGAAATTTGTATTGTGCCTGTTTTTATTAATTCATCAAATGCCAATGAACTGGTTCCTCATTCTGTTTGACCAGCTGTTTCATATAATCTGTTGTTACAACTGGCTTTAAAAATCTCCCAGGAGGAGCACAATAACTCAAATTTGTCAGATCTGCAGTAATTCATGAAAGATGGTTAGTATGTGGAAATCCACATTTTTTAAAATGCAAGCGTCAAGATATCAGTCCTATTGTTAAAGCCAAGATAGAATTTTCAATATAACCCGTTTGTCACTTACAGATCTCCCCRGCTCTTCATACTACTATCTAGCCTGAAACATTCAGAGTTTGGAAACACAGAAATTTCTGATTTATGGATGGAAACCTGGATGGAAAAGTCCTGAGCTGAATGCATTTCCTTTTATGAGAGAAGAAAATCTGTTCTGATAGCRCCGAACAATCAGAACAATTAAGAAAATCACTTAAATGGTCCTTACACTCGGATAACTCAAGAAATGTTTTGCTTCACATTTGGCATCTGTTTAAGAGGAATGTGTGGTTTGCCATTATAGAAGAAATATGGCAATGGATGTTCGAACATTTTCTACTTTGTAGTTTGTAATTGTCCTTACTGGATTAGCAGTAAGTATRTAAGTATAGTGTTCAGATAGTTTTTAGCTATGGTTATTTGTCTGCAACACAGAGCTTCTTGTTATCTTATTTGACTCAGGAGTTACATAAGACATCATTTGGAAACCACTGTCTAGCATTCCAGAAAAGCAAATGCATATACCCTGAAGGGATCCTCAACATTTTCCTTATAAAACTATGGCTCAATGCCTTTTTCCTRCGTCAGCTTCTCACCTGCACAACAGCTCCCTGTAAAATAATTCAAGCTAATGTGCGTAAACTCCAGCAAGAAATAACAAATTTTGAAATCCATTCTGGTCTTTATGGGAAGTGCAGTTAAATGCAATTGGAGAGGCAGCAACCAGCTGTTTCACAGAAAAAAGAGAAGAAAAGAGTCCCATTCCCTGATAGTATAAGGCAGTATACCACCAATGACCTGTTACATCAGTTTAGGCCTGGGTTTAGGATACGACTAAACTGAATAGCCTTGAAATTATCTGGCGTGCTCAGTCTGGTGGCATGAGGGCAGTTATGTTTATGTGCAGAATTCCCAAAAGCAGTCCAAGATCATCCTTCCACTGAAAAGTAAGGTAGACTCAAAGGCAGGCTTAAAGCCAGCTTCTCATCCACAATATGTGACTTGCTCATCCATGTTGTTCTTGGAGAAACCAAGCTTGGGCTGCCTTTTGGATGTCTGGCACATGGTGTGCTTTGTCCTTCTTGTGTGCAGCCCACTGAAAGAAGAGCCTGGGCTCAGGCTACAGCCGCTGAAGTTCAAACTCCTCTGCATTAGAAAAGTCCTCTTGGCAACCCCTCCACTGGCACATGCATGCAAACAGGATGGACGGAGGGGCAAGTCTGGACTTCAGAGCAGGTTCACCAGGTGTGATTGCAACATAGAAGCTCCTTTGCTCAAAGCTGATCTTTTTTCCATTGCCAGGACATTCTAAAGGATATACTCTACCTCTCCCCTCCACATCCACACTGGCTTGTCCCCCCTGCACATTTTCAATACATGCAGCTGCCTGACATACAGATGTTGCAGAAGTAGATGTGCTCTCTTCTAACCCTCACATCTAATTTTGCACGTACAAAGGGCACAGACTTTTCAAAGCACCTAACTGCTGTTCAGGGGTCTCACATGTAGCTCAGAGAACAAGCAGCACTTTTAGCTTCATTAACAGCAGGTAACCCAGCAGACTTTCGATGCAATGAGATCTGTGGTTTAGTTTCCTTGTGGGAATGAGTGCTGACAAATAAAACATAGCCAACTTGCGGTTAAAGCGCAGGATCTTTGCTCTATTCTTGGAACTGCAGCAGATTTCCTGTGTGGCTTTGGGCAAGTCACGTAAGCCAAAGTATTCAGACCTGGGGCCAAGCCACTGGGTGCTCACCAGCTTGAAAATCAGGTGTTTGTTTATTTGTCTAAGTATAGATTTAGGGCCCTTATTTTAGGTGTGCATTTTTTAAAAAAACTTTGGCCCACGTGTTTCAGATTCAACACATATATTGTCATCATTACACAGCCAGCCAAACCTCCCATCAAATTGCAGGGGATTAGTGTATTCTCTGGCTGTCAAAGTCTTTCTACCTTATCTACATATGAATTTAGGTGCCTGTCTTTAGTTTACAAGGCTGACCATATGGGTCGATTCATCTCTCTGAGCCAATAACTTCCACCTACGAATGAAGAGCACCCAGGAGCACACTTGTATTTCTTCAGGCACATCAAGGGTTTAGCTTATTTTAGCTGAAAGTGCTCCAATTCCATACCCAAAGAGAGAAATGCAAAAATGATCATTTGTACTGATGTTTATTATGCCTCTCTAATTATACTTGATTTGGATAGTTATTGAATATCCCTTTTGTATTTTCAACAGTGAAAAACTCAACACTAGTTGGGCAGAAGGGCTAGCAGTTGTTCTCATCTGAAAATAAACTAGATCTTTTTCATAAAAGTGATCCCCAGAATTTGTCTGCTAGTTTTTCATTCCCACTCCTCCCCAGGATATAAACYTCCTGTTAACATCCCATCACCAAAAAATATAATCTAAGACCCTTTTAAACAGAAAAATGCAAGGTAGGAGTACAAACCCACTAATTATTTTTCATTCTCTTTTTTAAATAACTCTTCAAAATAAACAAATACCTTCTAGGTCGAGACTTTCTATGGCAATTTTTAGTCCTGGCTGGATTTTAACAGTCAACTTATAACAACAATACGCCCTTATTGGTAGTGGCATGTATGCTACCATGGTAAAAATATTTTCACTGTGCAGACACTGTATGGTATTTAAATAGCAATATCCTTTTTATTTTTGCTGACAGACTCCTCGGGCAAAGCTGGCTGATTGGAGAAGCGGAACTTTTATTAGCATACCCAGAGGACAGCCAGCTGGATATTGTGTTCGACATTCTGTTCTCACACACAACGGAGGTATCAGGAAGAAGGACTAGGGTATCTAAGCTGAGTCCCTGTTAGGACCTGCACAGTAGAGTCTAATAGGAGATACCAATATGATATATTTCACATTTAGAAACTTACCCTGGAGGACTGTAGATTTTTCAATATGCATTAGACCTAGTGAATTAGACCTGGTAAGAAGCAGGTACAAAAACAGGTGAAGTCTCTAAAAACACTGGCGACAAATGAGATTTCCTAGCAAAGTGGATTAAAAATCCAAGGGAATCTTTAAACCAAATATTGGCTTTTCTAGAACAACAAAACCAGGATAGTGTTTCCACTCGGCCATAAAAGTTACTGCGGTTGTGTAATCATGTTGAGTTGTGGCCTTAGGAGAAGTTTTAAAGCAGCTGCAGCAAATTAACTTTTCAAAAGTTATTATGGATTGGATGGAATCTAGAAAATTCCCCCATGTTGTTTTTTTAATAGAACTATAAAATGAACAACCATGGATGAGATCTCATCTCAAGCTTCCCACCCTGTGCAAGTATTAACCTGAAGACTTCACGGGGAAATGTACAGCTAGCGAACAGCCCACACAAAAAAATTAAACAATCCTCCCCTCCCAAAAATGGATGGCCATTTTTTTTCTCTCTGAAGGCTTGAAATACCATCCACAAAAACCAGCCAAAGGAATCTCATCTATAGAATCCTGTAGACCTTAAACATGATACCTATTTGTGGGGTGTTCTCAAATGGCTGGTGCCATGTAGAACCCCTGGGGACCTTCACGCCTCCAACAAAGGGATGTCCAGTGTCAGGAAGAAACCTGCAGCAGGGACGCCCCAGCTGGCACAGGGGCAAATCCTGGATTCAGCAGGAGGGTCTAAGCGGGGAGTCACTGATTCTTAGGAGAAACAGCAGCACTTGATCTCCTGGCTTCCGGCAAGCCCAGAGCTCAGCCAGAACAACACCCTGGCATCTCACGTGGGAAGAAGATACTGTCGCTCAGCGAATAGATAGTATCTTGACTTTTTTGGAGGAGGCAACTGCTGATCTCAATTGATGGCAATTTTGGAAAGAAAAACATAGCCTTGTGCAGCACCTTGAGGCTACTGAACCCAATGCGTAAGCAGGAGACAGAGACTCCAGACAACAACAGGAAAAGAAACCGACAGTACTGACTAAGAAAATGTGAAGTAAAACAGAAGACGATGTTGGCTTTATGTTTGTTGCAATCCCAAGTATTTGGACTAGAGAAGCTGGGGGGGCTTCAATCATGTGGCAGATGAATAGGCTCGAAAATTCCTGGATTAAGCCATGAGAAAACTGTGCAGTAATAGTCAGAAATATGTGAGGTTGGGGAAGGTGATTAAAAGAAATATAAACCTAACAGAGCAGCACGTCTTGATATCTGAGCAGAAATCCATACTGCAGCTGCTCTAGGACAAATGCCTTTCATCTTACCCAATAAAAAAGTTCTTGAACTAGACCTTAAATAAGCACATCACTAGAAAATACATTACCTCTGACTGTTTTTCCCTATTCTCTTGCACAGTCAGTGCCCTGAAATGCATATACCTATCTTTTAATTCAGTATACATAATACAGAGTGAAGCAATAAAACCACTTTAGGATCTGGAGATCCAGGTTATTGTAATTACACAAGGTGACGATCTCAGCACTTGAGTTTGCCTTAGAGTCTAAACACAGTAGGAATAGATCTGTGTTTTCAATGTATTCATCCTCTGAGTGTTTACAAACAAAAAACTGTCTTAACTATGTCTGTAGTGCCCTTTACAACAGGGTACGTGGCATTTCCATGTCTATTCAAAGCCAGCTAATGTACCAGATCTGAAGGATTTGACCCATTACGACAGTAATATCTAACATGTACAGTGTTTCAGATCTTCAAAGTGTTCTATCAGCATAAATCGCTGAGTCCTCACCAACACTCATGTGGAATAGGTAAGTATTCTCATGTGGAATAGGTAAGTATTTAGGGAAATAGGGAAACCAAGACACCAGTCAGAATGTATTTATAGGGTGACCTAGTTACATTCAGATATGTTAGACTGCATTCTTGCCTGAGGATAGTTTTTAGATGTGACACAATTTGCCAGTCATTGAACAACAAAAGTAGTGTTGTGGATGGCCAGACAGCCAGACAAACTCTCCCATGGTCAGTCTTTCATACATTTAGTTGTAAATGTTGCTTCAGATATTTTCAAGTATTTCCCCAATAATTCTGGAAGGGAGACACTTGGTTTCCACCTAGATTGCATCAAAGAACCTAAAACAGAGCAAGCAGATGTCTTGCTTACAAAAAAAGCTTTGACAGAGCTATTTTTAATATCCACAGATTAGCATCACCCTTCTCCCATGTAGAAAGTAATGACAGAGGTGGACTGAGTGATTAATAGAAACTAGTGGCACTGTTCTTAGCAAACTAGTTAAAAAAAAAAAAAAAAGAAAAAGAAAGAAAGAAAGAAAGAAAGAAAGAAAGAAARAAAGAAAGAAAGAAAGAAAGAAAAAAGGACAATTCAGACAACCAGATGGTAAAGGGGCTCTAGACAACTTCTTAAAAGTAGGTAAGTGCTTAACACTGAAATAAAAAAATGAACTGACCTGAATTGAAATTGTGAAGGTCAAGACAAGGGTATGAAGGAAAAGGAGATCTAGATGTAAGAAAGAGGATGTGTGTAAGAAGGCCTAGTAAGATGAGGAAATGAAGGCCTCAAGAAAAAACAGTGAGAGGGTTGATGACTTGGGGAGGGGGACTCTTAGAAAAGATACTGAAGGGAAAGAGAAACTGAAACATTATTTAGAGAATGTAGGACATTTGTGACAGTTTTCCACCGATCATACAGCGTTAAAAATGGCAAGTCACTGGCTGTTTTCTGCATTTGATATTTGATGGAGATGCTGCATTTTGTTTCTCAACATTCTTTTCTGCCTCTCTCGAATTGGCATAGCTGTGTAATACAGTCACAAAACATTATTTTTAAGAAAATAAAGATGGAGGGATTTTTGTTATTGTTGGTAGGTTTTCATCCAGAAAGAGCCTAGCATTGACCTAAGGCTGTTCCCACTGAAGTCAATGGTAACCTATCGACATTTCATTAGAGAGCAGTTGTAGTGTTACGGAGGCCTTTTGAAAACACTGCCCTCTGCACACAAAACAAATCAAGAGAAAACGATACAGACCAGATCCTGCAGCTGAATTCATTTCTGTCCCTATTTCTGGGCCAGATGTGGTAGAAAGTGTTTGCAACCAGATGAAGAGTCTGAAAGTGGTGCTGGAGGTGGGTGGTATACATACATTAGGACCTCGGAGGGAATTCTTACAGCAGAGGTGCAGAACAACCAAATTCTTATTTCAGTTGAGCTGCCAAATCGTTTGGGGATGATTCATCCATCCTTCAGGTTTGTTTATCCCTGTCCTTTAACTGGGGTTAATGTTGTTAAAATCACCCTAATTTTTTTTTTTTTTTTTTTTTTTTTACTTCTTGCTTGTTTGCATTTTAAATATTAGATATCCATATCTCATTAAAGTCCACCAGGGAACTATTTTTTCATAGTAATTTTATTTACATTATAAGGAGCAAGGTCTGTGAGGAGACATCATATCTTTTAATAGATCAGCTGATATTTTGATGAATTGCATTACAGTCTCATTTAGAGCAGTGTTTTGCAATATTTCCTAGTTTGTGTACCCCTACGAAATCTTTAGCAGAAGTGCAGCATAGCATGAGCATAGTGACAACTATTCTCCTCAGTCACTTTTCACAGGTCTTATAGACCTGTTCATATAGGTCTATATAACATATGAACCTGAACATATAGGTTCATATGTTGTCATAGACCTGTAGGCTAGAGGATGAACATCACTAATTTAGCGGCTCTTTTAAACCTTTTATCATTAGGCAATATACAAGCCTTCTGGAAGAGACAGCCACTGCCCTGCACAAGTGGTAAGTTAAAAAGGCAAGACCTGAGACATGAAACACATCTCAAACTTTATAAGATAATGGTTTTCATTTCTATAATAGCCTAACAACAATGAAATCTTTCCAATATAAAGCCTTCCACTAGATGAACATCACTTCCCAATCATTTTATTGAACAAAAATAAATAATTCCATTGCTACGATTGAATTCCTCTGTATGCTCATTTTGTACTTGTTATAGGCCACATTCAAAGCTTCTTTAGAATTAGTGGCAGTTTTTGCATCACCTTCAAAGGACTAGGGATTGCCTTATAGCATTACCTTTTACAAGATAATTTTGTTTTCTCCTACATGAATAATCTTGTTCCCACTTACTCCTGCATATTTTTGCTGGGTGTTGTATTCTCACAAGGGGTGTTACATAGTAACGAGAAGAATTTTGCCCTCAAATATACCTTCCTTAAAGCCCACTTATTGTTTTTGGAAAGTGTTCAGTTCCTCCAATTGTTTCCCTGTCAATAAACTTTCACTCATGAATATGTTCTCCATGCTGGTGGTAGGTTTTACCTTTAGAGTAGCAAATAGTTGTACCATGCAAACTCAACTGCTGCTTAGCTTTATGCTAGCATGAAAGAAAGACATTTCATGGGTGCCACAGACCATCCACTTTTTGCACTAACCAGTTCTGTAGCTGAGATGGTATGCAAACCAGCTGCTCTCCCAGGTGATACATTCATTGCCCCCATAGGGAAAGTCTGCATCCAAATCCTATGGAAACATATTACCAGGAACAAAGCTGGCTCATCTCCGTAAAACATTCACAATATTAGAACAGGAAGCTGAGGCATTGTGAGCAGTATTTTCCCTCTACTTTCCATGGAAAAATGTCAGAAAAAAAGGAAGGTATGAACCAGTAAAATTGCAGTGCAATCAAGTTGTAGTCATGAACCGAGAGCAAGAGCTGGTCACCAGATTTTTGAAGACTTGGCAGTAAATGAGGAGGGAAAAAAAAATCAATGGCTACAGTTCAGTCTACATGGCCAGATGTCTATCTGGTATGAATTGGGACTGCTCCAGTAGATTCAGACCATACCACTGGGGTCCTGGCTGTAGGCCTTTCAAGTCCAATCTTGCTCCTGGTCATTTTAGTGAGTGACAAAGCACACAGGCCACCATTTTCTAGTGACCTAAGATTCCCAGATACCAGAATCTGTCTGAAAATCTTAGCCTGAATATTCACCATAAGTGAGAGCAGAAAATAAATGATCCTCTGCTTCTTGTGCATGGTATCTATGCTAATAAATGGTTACTACAAAAGAAGCTGCTTTAATTATAAGATATTAAAAAAAAAAAAAAAAAAAAAAAAAAAAAAAAAAAAATTCAGCTTGGAAAACATAAAAAAAAAAAAAAAAAAACCAAAAAAAATACCACCACACATTATCTTCTAAGGTGGCTTTGTTATTCACAAACAATACCTACATGTAGCGAAGGTTCTCAAAAAGGTCTTAAGCTACATATATTAGAAAGTGGTTTTAAAGCAAGAAAATAGCTTGAAAGGAGTGAATGTTTAAATAGAATGCCATCTCAGGAATTATTCATGCCAGATCAACAGCTTTTTTACCCCTGGGCATGCCTTCTGTAGTTTCAGGGGAACAGAAGATACAGATAACAGCCAGTGATACCTTAAATTTTGCCCTCAATCAAAAACCTTCTCTCTGTGTTTTGTATTCTCCACAGAACAGCCAAGCCACTTACACACTTGCTGAAGGGAACTGCACACTCCTCATAAACACCGTAAAAAGAAGACGCAGTAGTGATGCAGTCAAACACAAACAATAGTTTCTTTTACAGAACAACTGTACACTATATATTGTTTATAAGCCAGCCCCAGCCATCCTTCCTCACACATACGTCTTCATACAGTCATCAGTTTTGGCAAGGACAGCACAGAGCATGGTAAATCTGCACAGATCAGGCTCATAGACTGTCCCACTGGAATTTGTCATTGCAGAGAACTATTCAACACGGCTTTGACCAATAAAAGCATTTTGACCAATGGCTTTGACCAATAAAGCATTGCTGCTGTGTTTTAAGAAATTTAGCCCCTTTGAAACATATCAGCCAGACTTCTGGGCTCTGCTGGTTGGCTCTACCAAGGTGTTCTCAACCTGCTTACTGAAGACCAGTGATAGGGCTTCTAAAAGTGAGTGCAACGGGCTTGTAATTAGTCTTTTCTTTAACATACCCCCCACACAGAAGCAACCACAGGACGCAACAAAATATGGGGAGAGCAAATCAAAACTGCAAAAGACTGTTCCTGTTTTCATTTTGTTTTCACTTGGTTGCAAATGAAAACCACTGTCAATACAGCACCAGAAGATGGACGTATTTTTTAGAGAAAGGGTTGGTGACCTTCAGTGAACAAGGTTGAGGGGCACTGCCTTGGACATCCTGACCTTGCAAAATAGTACTTCATACATGTCTCTCTCATTCTCTCATATGTTTCATGTGCAAGGCAGTTTAAACAATGGTCGTTCTAACCAGTTTGCTGTACAGTTAGTTTCCTAGATACTTCCACTGCCCTATAGGCATGAAGAGGAATGAAGGCATAGCAGTAGCGGCTTGACATATGGTGTGGGTCCCCTGTTTTCAGGCACAGTACTTGACTCTCAAAGAAGCATGATGAACCATTTCTCTGCTGGGAAATGGGTGGATTCATTACTACTGTTACCTTTGTGGATGCAGCCCAGTACCCCTGTAATACAAGCAAGCACTAGAGGCAGGAATCTCAGTCTCCTGGTTAGGATCTCATGGGGCTAGGAACAGTGTAAACCCCCAACCAAACTCTGGTCCAGGGAGCTTATAGACTATGACCAAAGACAACAGATGGGTGTAGACTTGGGAAGCCCAAAAGTGAAGAAACAATATTACAGAGCACAGTCAGCAGCAGTCATCATGTACTACTGCACTCGCAACCATAGTTGTCACAGAAGCCCAGGGAAGGGGAATCTGAAAGGCGATAATAAAATAACTTTGCAGGTTTTCCTGGGTAGCCCCCCCACCAGACTGACTCAGCAAATTGGGAGGTGAAAGAGCAGGAGTTGTGCTCACAGATTTTGGCCACATTTCCTAAGGAAGGAAATCGAATATGGTCATACTATCTATGTGTAAGTATCTGTCTGCTGTCCTGTTGTCATAATCACTCACTGACAAAAGTTCAGCCATATCTGAGAGGTGAGCACGCATCTCAAAGATACAAAAATCCTACACAGTTCATGAAAACAGGGGACAGGCAGAAGACAGAGATCTTAGAAGAGTCCTCACCCTGACCACAGCATCCACAGGTTGTAGTATGAATTCACCCCATATTAAACATCATATGGGAGAGAAAGTGGCCATATGAATGACCGCAGTGAAATAAGAGCTTCATGAGATACTGCATCTTCCTACATACCAAAGTCATCCTCCAGATATAAATCCATCAGATAACACAGTCTCGAAGCTCAACTACCCACGGAACAGGATAGCAGTATTTGTACTTTAAAGACAGCCTTATTTTGATGTTCTCATGTTTTCCTGAACTCATGCTCCTCTTCCACTTAGAAATTCTGTCTGTTTTTAGGACATTGAAGGACTTTCTGTTTGTTGGGATTTTTGGACCCCTGGCAGATGCAGTGAGACCTAGGCAAGAGATTTAGACAATTGTACATCCCAGATATTCCCACTACGTGTATATACCCCACCATAGGACAAAGATGCCAGACCGGTATCAACCCTTGTGCAGGACACCTACCAAGCAGCAGTCTCAGAGGTTCCTGAACAAGTGCTTCATAGCTGGTCTACATATACAATAAAAGTCTCACTTATTCTGGAAACGTTGACTCTATCAAGTGCCTGCAGAACATCTTGTGCATTCATGCTCTTATTCTGAAACCAAAAAACCCTTATTATTACATCCAGAAAACCTCAAAAGCAAATACAGCAGAGCTCCATATGGCTTCCCAAGAGATTCTTGAAGATTTTTACACAATCTGGAAATGAAAACAAGGTAGAGGCTCAAGCAACAGAAGAGATTAGAAACAGAAAGTGATGAAGCAAGAGAGGAGGTGGCCAGGAGGGTTAGGAGCATTGTGATGAGGAGAGTAACAGTCTGTGTCCAGTGATGCCAACGGGGAAGTGGTTCTGTGCCATCCATAAGGAGACATCAGTAAGGCAGGGAGAAAGTTAGCTCAAGCAGAATTTGACTTCCTGCCTGCTGAATCTGTTTCCACCAAGGAATAAGCTTTACACACCATGTAAAGCAATAGGGAAAAGCAAAAGCAGAGGCATGTCATACAAGTCACTTCTGAAAGCCCTTTTAATAAAAAAAGATTTGGGCTCCAGGGCCATACAGAGTCTCTGCACCATGGCCCAGACATTCCCACCTAGGAGAAGCATTCCCAGCCACCAGCAGACAAACAGCAACCATGTTGTTTGCGTTGTAGATGAATTCTCAAGTAAATACAGCTGCAATTAGCTGACATGCAGCTGCTGAATTAAATCCTTTATTGCCCAGCTAAGGAGGTCACTGAGCTGTGAGCTGAGCTGCTGTAGCATGGCTCAAAGCAAGGGGCACCAAAGAAGGGGTTAACCCTACACCTGGGTGCATGTTCATAATGTGTATTTTTTCCTGAGCACATTATGAAGTCATTATGATGCCACCAGTATATGTTGCCAGAAAGCTGGCAATCTTTAATCTGCTTCCTCTACAGCATCTCACAAAGGAAGGGAGAAACCAAAACACTGATTTCAACTAACAATGCATTTATTTGCCGTGCTGGGTCCCAGTACATGCTGAGAGAAAAATTCTTTTGTTTATTCCCCTCTCCTTCCGATGGGTTTTACATAACAAGCAAGGCATAGAAGATCCCTCAAAGCAGTACAAAGCTACTCCACCTTTTATGTGCTTTTCATTTTCTCTGCACCTTCTTTTGACCTTTCCTTTAGATGAAGCAACGAAAGATGAAGTTAGAAGATGAAGTTTCAAAGATTAATTCTTTGAAGAAACTTCTGGCTAATGATGAGTTGCCTTGCATATACACATTCCCTGTAACTACTCACTGCTGCTCTTGTACCTTCTTGGAGAGCAACAATATACACTTAGCAGGGATTTATAGTGGAGGTACGCTAGGAAACAATGGTTGGCATGCCAACAAAGAGGACTTTCCATGGGAGCCAGGGGTAGGTAAGGGATATGGATGAGGACAAAGGCACATGGGGGCTAATCCAGCACAGCCCAATTTCACAGTCACTATCATATGAGCACATACACACAGGGGGTGCCAACTCATCTTTAGCAAACCCTGTTCCCACACCCCACTTAAAACAAACCCCTTGGATGTTTAAAGCTCACATGGATAGCACTCAAGGCAGATTTCAGGGAAGGGAGTAATAAATGAACTGAGTCTTCCCCGTTAGCAGGGGCTGGGATGTGACTGGGTCACACAACAAGGGAGCAACTGAACCACATCTATTCAACTGTCAATGCATGAGGGAATATACATTTTGTACAAAACCCAGAAATGTAAGTGAGGAAGCTGAATGTAAATTCAGGTAACATCTATGATCACTGTCTTTTCTAAGGGCCTGATCAAAAGTCCAGTGAAATTTCCCAATAATTTCATCCCCTAAAAAGATTATCAGAGCACGAGGCTAAAAAAACAGGGCTTTTCTCTGATGCAAGGAGTTAGCAAATTCAGTAACTTAGCCACAGTTGATTGCCAGGTGCCCGGATTGCTTTTTTCTGCTCATTAACTAGACCTACTGAAGCTTTCATTCAAAGTTTTCTCCACAGACAACTGTAACTCTCCGAGTTATTAAATCATATGCCAGAATGGCCACTTCTCACTAAAGCTCCCATCGGCCACATCCAATGATTGACATTAATGTAGCACCAGTTGCAAAAAGCTGTGACATTGGGGTAACTGAGACCACCATCCTGCTACAAGTGGCAAATGTCTGTGGTGCAGCCAATATCTTTCTGTAACCGATGCTTGTAAACTACCATTTTGTGACAACACCCGTGTGTTAAAGCACTAGTAGCACAGCTGAACATCATCATGGTTATTTGCTTTTGGTAGATCATGCCCAGCTGCTGGCAGCATGCTAACACGCTGCAGCAATTTCAGCCTCCCCTCCCAGCACACCACACCACTGCAGCCCTGAATTATGAATCCTCTGCTCTCCTCCAGTGCATTAATGGGGCACTGGTAAGGGAGTTATCAGGGGGTCCTAAAGGCTGATAAAAATGATGATGCATACTCATGCTGAGGGAGCAAAAAGCACTGAGGGGCAAGGAGGGCACTGTAAGCAAGTGCAAATTGGAAGACGAAGAGGCAATGAGTATATCACAGGTTGCTTTTCAACAAAGCAAGTTGTTTATTTTCTCTGAATTTAAATGTGGCACAAACTGCACAGCTGGGGGACTGTGATCAGATCAGAGGGCAAAGAATAGCCTTGGAGTTAAGGCATGTCATTAGGGTTGGGCAATGGATTTGTAAGCAGCTTTGTCCACCCCACTCGCTGATGGGACCTTCAGGAGTGTTACTTGAGGCTGTAGCCTCAAAGGTACATGGAAATGCCTGTGTGGAGGGAAGGAAGAGGCCAAGGATGGGGCATCACATCCCCAGTCATGAGTGTCCCCCAGTGCAGTGTGCACACGCTGCTCACAAGACACCACCCTGGCGATTCACCACTCCAAGGGCTCATGTCTAGTCCTGAGCGGACAAGACTCTCTAGTGCCCACTCCAGACTCCAGTGCCAGGCACACAAGTGCCTCGCAGAGAGGCTCTGCTAGCTGAGCAGGCCCACAGCCCGTCTCAGCCCACCTCAAAACACTGGGACCTGTTCCTGTTTCTCCTTCACCCCAAACCCAGGTACAGAGTGGAGAACTCACACCTGCAGCAAACAGGTAACAAACAAGTGTAACCAAGCAACTAACAGGTTACCTAGAGGAGGCTTTTGAGCCTCTTCTGCAGGAGCTATTCCATTTTACAACACTAATTAAGGGGTCAGCAGCCCACAGGAAGACTGTGCTATTGCTCAATAGATCCCCTAATAAGACCTCTTGCCAAATCAGGCTGAGCAGACGGTTAAACCTCAATCTCCTACACCATGTGTTAAAGACATATGGACTCCCCCCACCCTAGATGTTTTCTATGCTCTGGGCTTTCAGCATGCCTATAGGAAGTGATCCCAGAGAGGCTGGACAACACAGAGTTCCTTCGAGGATGCCTCAACATGCACACTGTACCTGGTGGGAGAGAGTGCTGAAGTTAGCACTCACATGCAGGACATAGGCAGCAAGTCCATCCAGCACACCCTAAAGCAGTGGACATACCTTACACAGCTTTCATGAAGGCCTTCTGGAAGGAAAAAAAAAAAGAGGCCTATCCAGAGAGGAAAAAAAAACCACAAATAACAACAAAATTAACAGATATATGACAGCCCTTGGGAATGGTGAAATGGACCCTCCTATTGAGGAACTTTGGCTTGGGCTGGGGAGCCAGCCACCCCAAGCCACAGCATAGCAGAGAACCACAGCATCTTTGTGCATGGCCACATGGTGGTGGAGGGATAGCTTGCAGAGGGAGTGGTAGAGAGGTGCCTTTCTGGTCACTAGTGCTGAATGCATAGATATAGGTGCCTAAAGATCAGTAACGTTATCCTTTCTAGGCTAAACTCTCAGTTATTAGCTCACAGTTTAGCAGAACTATCAGAATATTCTTCATGCTCACATTCCATGGCAGTACTCTCAAAAAACATTACCTGTCATCGATTTTAACATGTCAGAGACCTGAACACTGAACTGATATGATCAGTAGTCACACAAGAAGAGTCTGACAGTGCAGGCAAATGAAGAGAGATTTCCTGATGCCTCGGTTAATACCCTAATTTCTAAGTCATCTTTCCACTATGATATATACTTATTATTTTAATTATTATTTTCTAGCACTGCCAATTAAGAAAATTTTCAGCAATTTCTTACTTTTGTTAATCATGTAGCAGGTTATTAGCAGAATTACTGTTAAATATGTGTATTTTTAATTTTATGCATGTATGTGTCATACAGAATGTATTTATCCAGTGTATATGGGACTTTAACTTTGTGTCTATCATCTACATATATCCCTTTCATTAAAGATCATTTGAGTCCATGACTTCACCTTACTTACTGCATAGGTAGATCAGCTGCATTTCTAAAAACACTAGCATCCCCTGAGGCTGCAGCCAGGTGAGTGTATATGTACACTATCAACAGCATGGACATACAGGAAGGAGCTATCTCTACACCAAGACCATGTATGTTGACAAGATCAAACTTCAGTTTGCTCATGCTTCAGACTTGACTGAGAGAGTTCTACATTTAAAAAAAAGTGAAAAATGCTGCTTGAAAAATTACTGAAATGTCAAGCAGCATGTAAAAGGACTCCGTTTTCTTGTCATCTCCATGCCCTAACTCCCTTCACATCCCGCAGGATTATTATTTTTTAAATTGTATTAAAAAAATAAAAAGCTCAGTCTTCTCAAGTGGGCAATTTAAATGCCAAGTTTCTGCCTGGATTCACATTTTCTAGTTCAGTTCTAAATCATTGAAAACAGATTGAGTGGGGTGCCTGGTTTGGCAAGATTACTGTTCACCTACCAGCAGAACTTCAGTGTGGTCCTCTTCTGCAGATATTTATCATTGGCTTGATGGAGACTACTCAGGAGAGCAAGGATCTTTCAAGCCTGCTGCGTATCCTTTTGTCTCATCCTGCTATTAAATCATCCTGGAAAAGAAACATCAGCGTTATGGAAGCTGGTACTGCAGAAAGTTCTATGGTCCTTTGGACCCCGTAATTGCCAATTCACGTTTTGCTTACTGAAGCAAAGCAAATGGCTTTTTCCCCTCAGCTAACAAAATAATTGCTTTCTTTTTGTGCACAGGACATTAAACAGTTGGGCTTGTTTGTCTTAAAAAAAAATCGAATTAAAGAGAGCATGACAAGTTAGTGTGTATCTGTGCATCTTCTCTAAACACTGAGAAAGAACTGATGCTCACGCTCTTGCCAGCACCATCCACTTGCTTGCCTTGGAAGGGCCAGCTGCCATTTCCCAAGGTGAGAGCAGCTCACAGGTGCTCTCCAGTCCCAAAAGAAGAGCTGTGATTTACCTCACTGCCTGGCTGACTGCAGCCAGGAATTACAAAGTCTAAAAAGCCCTCCACCAGCATTCCTGCAACTCTCTGTTGCTGTATCTCTGTGCATCCTCCCACACCATGCTCCCTGCAAGTTAGATCTGCTTATGATTTCCTGTTGGGAATTTGAAAGCAAATATTCCCCTCTGTGCGCTCCCAGCACTACCACTTCCATCTCCAAAGTCTTCTGCTCTGTCCAAGCAGAATGTTCTTCCTAACATGCAGCCAACTGATTCAGGGGGCACAGCCATGTCCTGCAGAAGAGGGAAAAACAAACGCCAGTTTCAGCTACATCAGTACAGACATTCATGGTTACAACGCCATTGCAAGCCCTCCTGGTCTGACCATCCCCACAGCGAATTCACAGTGCCTGCRAAGCCCAGCACCCTGAAGAGCCATGGCTGGATGCACACCAGAAGTCCAGCAACACCCCAATTTTCTGACCTTGTTACATAGAGCTGCACAAGGCATTTCCCAGTGCTCTGAGCCTGGTCTCCTCCCAGTGAGACCTATGTGGCTATATTGTCCTGCCCCAGATGTAGGAGAAGAGAGAGAGTGCAAGAAAACAGCTGTGGCAAAGAAGAGAGCAGGTATCAATATCCATGAAGACGTCTGCATTTTGTTTTTCCCTTTAGTTTGCAGCCTGGCACTTCAGCTGAAGTTGTTGTTTTCCTGATTGCACCTGGTTTAGGAGTAAAAAAAGAATAGATTTGTTTGTTGCTATTGGCCAGTAGGTCAAACTCGCTTGCTCTGAAGTGTCTACTTGTTCTGTATGTACATGTGAGTTTAATAAAGTCTGTTGTCTGTTTAAGCTCTGCTGTTGTCTGTTCGATTGTAGAGAAGTGGGAAGCTGTCACTATGCCAGAAGTTTTCTTATTGAAGTCTAACAAAACAGTGAGCAATCTAGACAAACCAATAATAGGGCACCCTGCGTCCCCAAACCAGCACGCACTAAGAGCTTCATTAAAATTGATCTTGAACTCCGCAAGTAAATCAACACTCACCCAAGACAATACATAAAATTAATCAGGCACAAAATAGTCCATGTAGATCAGAAGGCCAAAAGTTTTTTAAAAAATAAGCACAACAGAAACTCTCAAATCCTGTTCCATATCAAAGTACTATAATGTTTCATCACAAAGCTATACATATAATTAGCAATCAAATACTCATTAAAACTGCCCTATGAAGCAAGCATGTGAGCTCATACACCATCCCTCATTCCCTTTGGCTCACCAGGCTCTCGCCCTCTTTCATTATAAACACATTTGCAGGGTTTGCAAAATGGCAAAAGAGTTTGCTCAGGCCCAGGACCCACTTCCCTGGCAAGGGCACCTTGTGGTGGGTGCAGCAGGCCACAGCCAGGAGTGCTGATTTCCTAATACTTCTGCAGGCTGAGCCCTCTCTCCTCTGCCATCATCAAAACTGCTTTTTCTGCACAAACCCCAAACTGTCTGGGTACAGCTCCAAATGCCATGCTGGGAAAAGAGGAGATAGGATTCCCCTGAAAATGTCACAGCCTACCAGTGCCTGCAACACTGGAAGGAGATAAGACCTGACTTATTCTGGTTTGTAGATGCCGATCACCCAAGACATAACACCATCATTCAGGAGCACAGCCATGTTGTCTAGCAATTCCTCCCGGGAAAGCAGTATCTGTCATGCTGAATGTATTTATAAACTCCTGTGGAGGGAAAATGATGTCACCAGTGTGGCTTAAGATCCCCATCCTCTGGTATTATTCCTGGTACACCCCTCCTGCTGTCTGCCCACTGGGACATGACCTTCTAAACAGCATCCATCACTGTTAGCCTGGCATTTGATTTTCCAACACCAGCTAGGGCTTCCATATTTCTAATGTAAGATTTCCAGAGCATCCAAACATTAGATACCACCCTCCTGTGGTGCTGGGGCCTTACATCAGCAAAGGGCTCCTCTTGGCATGGAAATCCCAGACAAATGCAGCAGCTTCCAGAATCCCTGCAGAAGACAGGYATTAACCAAGCAACACWTYGAGGGTGAAAGGGGCTATAAAACATGCATAATAAAATAGGTCTTAATGGCATCATCACTGGRAAAAAAAAAAAAAAAAAAGATTTGCTGATACCCCTGAAATATTAACCCCTACCCCCATGACGCTCAGTGACAGGAATTCTGTGGGAAGAGATGTCTCTCGCTGTGCAGTAAGCCACTGGCATTTGCACGTGTCTTACACTCTGCCATGAAACCTTTCTGGTTTAGAAATTTGCTTGCAAAGTCCATGTGGCAGCTACAAATTCTACTTGGCCCCAGAGAGTTAAACCTGGAGTACCTAGGAGGTGACATTTCAGAAAGATCAGGCTCTGGGGGAAGATTTGGACAGTTGAGCACAGTTCCTCAGGTTAAGTGGACTATAAGGTCTCATTTCTGAGAAATTACACCAAACAAGGAGTCAGTAACTGGGAATTAAGGCTATGGGCATCATTCTCAGCAAAACCTACTTAAGAAGCATTGCTGCTCCTTAACGTGATGCTCTGACTGGGCAACAACATGATAGATCCCTGCTCCTGAGGCTGAGCTTGCTGGTTCAGAGGCAGCACGGGCACCTTTGCAGAGCGCTGGGCTGTGAGATGAACCCCAAGGTGCCAGAAAGCCTGCTTAGACCGAGAACTGGTAATATTGGATTCAAACATAGCCACCCAGGGAGCATTCAGGAAAGGGAGCTCAGCCAGTGACTCATGGTCTCTTTTTTTATGCCACAGGCTTTCAGATAGACACCGAAAGAAAAAAACAAGTCTTGGCACTTCATTTGCTGGGAGAACAGCCTAAAAAGTATTTATGATTAAAAGGAGTGATTGAGCAGCGACATTCAATGTTTCCATTTTTCAAACATTTCTGAGGTTTTTCTTTTTTTTCCTTGTGGTCTTTGTAAAAACACCAGAATAATAGCAATTTATTAAGAACTGGCGTTCACTCAAAATAGTTTCCCTTAATGTGAATGCTCTTACTGACATTGTAAAATTTATTTACAGTTTCTCTTTTTTCTTCTTTTCTTTGTTTGGATGTACCATAGGACACCAATAAAAAGGTTATTTATGCTAAACAGATGTACTGTGAAAAGCCAGATGCAACATGGATGATAAGCAGCAGCTGGGCAGGCCTTAGCAGATAAGCTGCCTTTGATTGTGGTTTTCMTTTGTGCCCGCAGTAGTTATGGTAGTTTTCTCTGTCTCTCACCTGACTTGGAAGTGTACAGAGATGCTTGAGTCAGAGATCTGTCTTAATTTCTTCCAAAAACTGAGGAGTAAAGTGAGCATCATCTCCTAAGCACCTTGCTTTTTCAGCCTTCCCACCCCTCCTCATGCTTTTCTGTTTGAAAAAAATAAAAAGAGGTATTTAAAGCAAAGAAACACAAAAAGGACTAATACGGTCAAGAGCAAGTTGAAATGCTGCCTGGATTTACCACAGACACACTTGTGTCCAGACTGACTCCTCCAGGCCAGGCAAAAATTGTCCTGGCATTGCCTAACAKGTGTAGGTAAAGCAAACACGACAGCATCTGAGGCTATTATTATACTTCTCTCCACAAGCATCAGAAATGGTGAGGCAAACACAAACACCGTGTGCTCACAGCAAAATGCATCCAAACTGCATCGTGTGTGCCTCAGGTGGACACAGTCCCACATTACAAGGTCTAAATCAAGAAAATGATAAACACTTGAAACCATGTGGTGCCCGGGGCTGCCAGGCACCAGCTCCTTCTGCGTTCCATGGAGAAGGACTCACAAGGCCYGCTACAGGTGCGCAGTGCCGGAGTCACTGTTTCTTCTCCCCTCTGACCACCGAGGGAGCCAGGGCCCAGAGAGTAGGTGGTCTGAATCACTAGACACTCTCTCAGCCAAAGACATCAAAGTAGGCAGGCAGGATACAGCTGGATACTCCTTATTTCTCCTGAATATGAGCGGTGCCTGTGGCTCTCCCCCACAATTCATTCCATTGGCTTTGTTCAGTTCTCAGCCTATAAGCATTTATTTAACTCAAAGGAGAAGGAAAATGCAATTAAAAAGAAGGTGCAACAATGAATTTTTAACATATTGTCCCAAACAGAAAGCTGGACCAGGTGCAGACTCATGATTAGGATCAAGTGATGGGAAGAAGTCCAAAGCGTTCAGCTGAACTGACTGCAGAGGCTTGGCTTCAAAGGCTGTACACAATGAAGCAACTCATTAATAGTTGGACTTTAACCTCCCTGGCAATAAATGAATCATATATTCAAGAAAGTCAGTGCCTTGGATTTTAAGAATGGATGAGATGATCCGGATCTTTTTGTCTGCATCACACGGGCCATACAATTTTCTTTCAGCACGAAGACTGCATAAGGCCAATACCTCTGCCTGTCTAGTGCCTTAATTACTTCTTGGCCAGCGAGGCCAGCAGGGAACCACTGACCTAACTCACATCTAAGCATGTCAACCACAATAGTAATAGCCATTTACTAGGATCTGGATATTTGTTACTTTTCTCATGTTTTTCATTCTTGTCCTCAGCAACAAAGCTTTCCAGTCTGTAAGTGAGATTCCACTGAAGCAGTCTGATCCCTTTTTTTTGTGGGATAGTCCATGTCTGTCATGATGTGTGCTGCTAGTGTGATCAACCCAAAGAATAACCACTCCTAAATTCCCCATTCTGCACTACACCTAAGGCCCCAAATCCAGCAAAGCAGTCAATCTTGTAAGAAATATTCTCAAAAGTGCAAGTAGTCCCTCTCTTCTTAGAGCATTACTTGATGTCACACTCAGYGCATCAACAAAGCCAGAGAAATAGTTCTTTACACTATGAGTTACGTTGAGCCTAGTAGTGGAGCAGCCATAAGAGCATTTTGACTGCTGTTTGCAAAACAAGGAAAAGCAATAGTTTCATTCCATGCTAAGCTGGGAGAGAGACGCCCATTGCAAAGCTGAGCTTTCTGTAAAGCTTCGCAGTGTCAGATGGSGAAGGCAATGAATGCACATGGTGCCTAGGATCTTGAAGGAAACACTCGTGAAAAACAAGCGGCTTAGTGTGTGCTGATAYGCTTGGCATGTGAGATGCATAAGAGACAGGCCAGAGGGGTTTATTTTGTTGGAGATAGCAGAGTAATGTGAAAAGAGGCAGAAAATGAGAGCTGTAGCACATTTTTGTATCCTACCTTGCCAGTAAGCACCAGACTGCTCTCAGAACACAAATGATTTTGAGTACATGATAGCACACTGCTTGCACAGAAATGGTTGATAATTCCTGAGATCAGTTAAGGGGTGGGGGGGGGGTTGGAAGAGAGAGGACCAAAGAGCACAAGCTCCTTCCTTTCCACAGGAAAGGAAGAAGCATTCAGAGAAGTTTCCAAATAATACATTTAATTTTCAAATACCTCTTCCACCCACTCTGTGTGGGTGCGCTGGAATTACTTTGCCAGCTTCTTATATTACACTTGCAAGAAAGAGCCCAAGAAATGGAAAAGAGTGTCCAGGTGACAGAGTTCCAAATACTCATAGCTCATATCTTCTCCTTCAAAAAGTTTTAGAATGAGAAAATGCAGATCAGCCTCTCAAGTTGTATCTTCTTTCTTGAGGTAGTCTTTTGGTCCTTTTTCTCAATAYTAGGCCTGGAAGAGATCTCTTCCCCCTTGGGAGATAAATGAAAACCATAGGCTTTCTCAGAATAACCACACATACAAACTTCCCTTCCCTAGAGGAGAAGGACTCAAAACCTCTAAGATTGTTTTAGAGCTTTTGATGCTCCTAGCCAGAAATTTCAAAAAGAGTTCCTGTGGCCATAAATCAGTTGAACTGGTTAAAGTGCAGAGGCAGCTGACCAAAAGACTCACCCAATGCTAGATGGTTCACATTTCTGAGAAAGCCATGAAACAAAAGATTTTTGCCTTTTTGCCTTGCTTAACTTTTCTCACGGTCATAACACATTGCATGAATTTTCGTGATTACAAGGACCAAAATATCTGTATTCATGAAGTAATAACTTTGAAGTATATACAGATATTTCTTTCAGGGGGGGAAAATGACAAGTATTCAACAAGTGACCAAAACTATGCTTACCAGACAAAAATCTTGCACATATAATCTCATAAATACTTCYGTCCTGCTGAAAGGTAAAGACTAATGCCTTTTTGTCTCATATGTATCTCCTATTCACACAGTTTCTTGTTATAGAATAGTTTTTAAACATTGAATGTCACGGAACAGCATATTTACCTCCTTTCAAATTGAGCTCCTTGTCTCACATGGCCATGGAAGCCATTCTGGGGGATAAAGAAATAGTGATTCTGCTTGTCTCAACTTTCATTTTAAATGCAATTGATTTTTAGAGTAAGTAAAATCCTCTGAAAAATCAGTAGTCTTGAAGCTGTATACACTCAAGTTGGATACACAGAGAGGTTTGTGGGGAAGGTAAGGGAGATGAGTATCTTACCACATATCTTTTTTTTTGGAGGGGGGGGAATATAGATACTAGCAGTAAGTAGCAGGAATTTTTAATACTCTGAAGTATCCTATTTCTGATTAGATTTGTAACTGCTTACTATGCTGGTATTTGGGAAAAGGGGCCTCTCACACCTTTTTCAAAACATTCCTGGCTGCCCTTGGCTGGCACAGACAGTTCTTCATGCTATCTTTGCCTCTGTTGTCCTGGGTTAGACTACCCAGAACCGTATTTGAAACTATTTTTGAGAAAACATCCACACGATCCCATCTCCATTGAGCAGGGTGGCAGACAGGCACTTCCGAACAACATTCAGAAATAGATCGCTGCCAATGCCAGTGACTCATCAAATACAATGGTTTTCACTGCAGGGCTCACTAGGAAGTGCAGGTGCTGGTAAATATCCTGGGCAGATCTTCCCCAGAGAAGTGACTGAATTACCTAAGCAAACAGACATTGGCCTTAAAGCTTCTGCAGCAGGGTCTCTCATGGCCTCAGTGATGCTAAGATCTGGGGTGCTTACTCACAGGTAAGTAGAAACCCGTAGTGCATACATGTACACCCCTTGGCCCCTGAGCCCAGYGTCACATCTCAGAGGCATCGCTCAAAAAGTCTTGTGACTTGAGACCCTCATGGAGGCTTTAACCCCTCTGTTCTGCAGCCTCATTGTGCACTGTATCATGCAAATAGAGTACTTTTAACAGGGCACAGTTCAGGYCCACCCATATGACATGTGATTACAAGGAGCATGACTGTTGCTCAGGGCTAACAGCTGGAAAATACAGCCTTTTGAGGCACACTTTATTCTACATCATTCTGGTTCACGGCAGCTGAAGTGCCTTCAAGGATGCTACCTATTATTGGTGCTTCCTAGGCTCTGTCTTTCCTACAAGACAACCAGCTGAAGACCCTGACCTATGAAAGCTGCATCCTCCACTGCATCATCAAAGCCGAAGAGAGGCAACCTTCTAAACGTAGCACTTTGTTTATTTTGGCCTTTGGATCGTATCATTACATATAACTTTGCCTTGAGAGGTTGGACTAGATGATCTCCAGAGGTCCCTTCCAACCTTGCTGATCCTGTGAAAATATGGCCCCCCAAAGCAGCGTGGTAAATTATTGACAGATTAACCAATGAATTTACAGACTGACTGACTAGCAGATTGGCAGTTTACAGGCTTCATGCACTGGTGATGCTGGACTTTGTGAGATGACTTCAATGCCTCTACTTGTTTTAAACTTTGTAAGTAGCCTCTGGTTACTATGCTCAGAGAGACCTCAATGCAAATATCTAAGTAATACAGCAAGTACTTTTGCAAAGCCATGTGCTCATTTAGTATAAACTGGGGTTTCAGAGATCAGTTTCAGTGGAGCTACATTGATTTACAGGAGATGTCACATGTGTCTGATGCAATCTACTGTCCAGGAAAGATCATATGAGGTGGTTGCCCAAGATAACAGATCACTGGGAGTCAATGACCCAACAAGTCCCTTCAGTTCAATAGTCCCGAATTCCTTGAAGCTTCATATGGGACCTGGGAAAGAAAGCTTAGATTTTGCAAAGAAGGTTCATGCTCAGCTAGATAAACACTTCGAGGGCACTTTTATTTTCAAATGATGCCCTCTACCATGGAGCTAATTAGTTTGTAGGGATCAACAAGTCAGAGCAGGCATCTCCCTCTCCATGAACAATGAGGTTAGCTCTGCAYTGCAAGGTTTCACCAGTGCTTTTTAACTACTAGGTGCTTTTCTAAATTGAAGGCCAGGCACACTGGTCAGCAAAATGAAAAGACAGAGCCCCAGGCAGTATTCAGTTTGTAAGTACCTGCCAATTTGTTTTGCAATTGCACTGTTATTTAAAAATGACAGTGTTGAATTAAAAAAAGTTTCAGCTGGGTATGGAACTTTGCAGCTCCACAGCAGGTCTGCCAGGGCTCTCTATTTGCCAGCCCATAAGAGGTTCTGCTATCAAGCCTGCCAATCTAAATTAACTGAATTGGGAGTCAAGYGGTATTCACAACCAAAATACCTGCAGACATCCTGAGGAGCAGCAGCAGTACCCCACTGTACCTGTGAAGTATACTGGAAATAAATGAATAAATAATCAAAAAAGGAAAAATCCGCTCACTGTTCTGATGTTCTTTTTCATGAGATTGAGCAATATTTATTTGAAAGCTGTAAAACCACGAGTACTTGGCATCTGCCCTCTTTGATCACAGCATAGTTTAATGTAGGGCAGGGGCATCATTTAGCTGCTTTTAGTAAAGTTAAAGTTGGCCCTTTGGATCATTACATTTTTTCTTTAAAACCCATCTGTACGTGCATGTGCTGAATGACCGTTTTATATAAAAATATGTGTATATATACCTCCTCATATCTTCCTCCTCAGCTCTCTGATATTGCAGACAGTCATTTGAATCCCATAGACAAAATCCCATTGGCAGAAATGACTGAAAGGTCATCAGCATACAGCATGGCCACAGATGCAGCCTTTAGATTCCTTCCACCTTAGCTTGCAAAAACACCGTCTAGCTTACACACAGGTACTGAAGCACGATTAAYATCTTTTAAATACATTGAGATCATCATATAAACAGAGCTTGTAAAATGCAGAGAATTATCATTAGTTCATCAGGCCAAATCCTGACATCATTGTAGTTTTCCACTGAGAGAAGAAAATGATCTTGGATCCRACACCAGTTTTGCCTCACTAAGGGCTGAACCAAAACAGAATGAGAAAGGACTTCAGGATCGGTCCAGAGATGATTTATTCTTAGGATAGACAGCTCGGCACTAATGAATTCCATCACACAGAATAAAACAGCCCAGTTTCAGATTCATTCATTTGCCACTTCTGTAGGCCACCCTGTTTAAGGTTGGCCAGTCTGCAAAGCTATAAAAGGTGAGGTGGCCTGTTGTTATGTGTGATGGGAGGATCATGTTAATGCAGTGGATCTAGGGATAGATGCTTGCTCCACTTGCAGCTGCTTGGTGCTTCCCATCTTGAAAATTATCCCTGAACATAGATGATCTCAGGGGTCCCCACCCAGGTCTTCACCAACTCTTCCCAGCTTCCAGTAGGGTGAAGGGCATGACCAAAGTGCAATAGTATTTCAGCTGCTACCAGCTCCAAATGGCTCTATTTTAGAGAAAGCCAGAATACATCCAGATGTATGCCATTTCATCTAAGTAGGTCACTTTGTCAGCAGCACTAGGGTTTTATGGAAATTTTTCCATTTCAGGACAAATTCTCCTTAGCCTGATGGTTGTGGTACTCTGTTTGGTAYGTGGAGTCCTAAATTGAAGTCACCCAGATTGAAGTACAGCAAAGGTTTGGAATGAAAAATGTCAGCTCTTCTTCAGGCGGAGAACGGACTTGAAACCAGATTTCCTGTATGCCAAGCCAGTAACTCAACCATCAGGATCTGGATCACACAGGTTTTGTCTGTGGGCCAGCAAACCCTGAAAGCAACTAAGGGAGGAAACTTCCAGTCTACTTATAATCATTGCAAGAGGGAGCAAACTGTCTTTTGATTTCATAGTATCTGACTCGACAGCCTTGGTTCTTTATGAGTTGCCCCAATGAAAGGTTCTTCAGTTCAAGGCTTAAGTCAGTTAAGTGTTTTCTCCCCTCCCATCCTGCTGGACATGTGGAATATTAGGACCAGTTTTCTTCTTGYCTTATAACACATTCACTGCATGAACGTTGGGTTAACCTGGGCTAACCTGTGGAGCCAAGCTGTTTGGTTGGGGGKTTTTTGGTGTAGCTGGGTGTACAGCTCACTGAATTCTGATAATATGAGAARTATTTCAGTATATTGGAAATGTACAAATTTTCTAATATTCCAAAAACACTGGAAAATTCCAATACCTGCGATGTTACAGCAGGAAAGATGAACTGATACTTTGTGCATGAAGGGAAAGAACAGCTATAACAATCTGCAAAGAATAGCTTCATATAGAGGTAGATCTATGATTTCCTTGTTTGCATTTTCTAACACAAAGTAGATCCTTCATGATAAGAACAGAAAATCATCACTGTATTTGGGTGACTCATGTTTTAAAATGCTTCCATCCTGTTAAGTCCCTTCGTCCTTCTGGCTGAAGAATTAGTCAGAATGACGCACAAATTTATCACCTCCAGCTGCATTGCAACAGCCCATTGCATCTAATCTTGGAATACAAGAGAAAGTCACACAGCTGACCTCTTGCATGAAATTTCCAGGTACCAATATGTTAAGAGAGACTGCATACCAATCTAGAGAACAGGAGTCAAAGCCATGTTACATACTTCTTTTTCATTATTTTCCACTTCATGCATTTGTTTGCACACACACACATTCATTTAAGCATTGAACTATAAAAGCATAAAATGCCCGTAATTCATGTGTAGTTAACGGTAACTGAGCATGTTTAACTTTAAAATGCTCAATATGCCTCTCAGTAATAAAACTCTAAAACAAATACAAGAGAAAAAGTAGAGAGTCTAGCTTATTGTAAGCAATATCCACTTTTTATACTAAACCCTGCTGACAAGAATAAACATTTATCTCCTGTGAGAGATTTTGCATAGCAGGATAAGGACTATCCCTTTGCTATCTAAGAACGAATAGTGTTAAGTGAGCTATTACAATGCTAGTCATCCTCTGTGCGATGTTACAGCAGGAAAGATGAACTGATACTTTGTGCATAAGGGAATGTCACTGTTCATTTATTTCCTGCTTATATGCCAGACCAGATAAACAATCAGATAGTACACAAATGAAACAGGGGACTGTAAATCATTCACAAACTGGCTTGCAAGTGAAGACCTAATGCTTCTTCACCAGACCCATTCTGGTGGGAGCAGCATCTCCACGGTGCTGTCAGGGGAGGTTTGACTCAGTCTGCTGGGATACGGGGCACCAGCCAGAGTCCACTTGGTCCTTGCTTGCCTTGAGCTCCCTATGCAACGAGTAGGAAAAGGGGAAGTGCGCAGCACCATAAGCAATATGTTAATGGATCGTATTTTCTGTTGATTTTGGAAGGTGGCTCACCAGGGACTCCCAACCCCACCTAGAGTGTTGTGCAAGTTCTATAACAGTGTAGTCAATCAACATCACTTTCCAGGGTAAAATGAGGCCCCTAGAGCTTGAAACTTATCTGGAAAAGGGGAGAGGGAGTTAGCACTGTTGCTGAGCCAACTTGCCCCTCTTCTGCTTAGTCCTACCTCTCCATGAGTCCCTAGGCAACAGCCTGGGAAATACAAGTGGGCCTCACTGCCAGCTGTAAATGTTACTGTCTCCATGGGARTGCCTCAAACTGGTGATGATAGGCACTCAGAGTTACCTCCAGGCTTTCAAAAACGGCTGTCCTCSTAAGGTTGTGAACAAGCCTCCTCGTTGCTGGAAGGGCTGAAAGCCCTCGTTGCTTGGGCTTTTCTCAGACAAAACAGAGTTATTCTAGCCATTCCCAATGGCTCATCCTAACCTGTAATACTAGTCATATCCTCAAAGGCATAAGAGGAAGGCTCTAGGATCAGCTCATAGTCTGRAAGAACCTAGGCTGGGCTGGTCAATATAGTTGTATGTCCACGTTAGCAGTTAGGATAGTGGCTTGGTTTTTTTCTTCTGCTGCCTGAGCTTCTTTGTTTTAAGGATCATTTGCCTACCCACATTCTCTGCCCCATGTACRCTCACACATCACATTGTTACCGTATCTACAGACATGTCCAAAATATCAGCAGAAAGCACAGATGAACAATCTAGCAAAATATTTTCTCTCCCACACCTGGCTGTTACTGCCAGAGGCACGTTTCCTGCCATGCACTTACTCCAGGTGCTCTTGCCTGTCCATCTTATCACCCTCTTTCCTGCTTCTCTCACAGCCCCCAAGGGTTGGGAATAGGGCTGACTGGCAAATAGCAGGTACTAAAAAGAGTCAACTGGAATGGAAAGAAAAAATAAGTACTTTAATAGAGGCTGGAATAAACTAAAAGTTACAATGACTGTAAGATTTAGGGCTATCACAAAGCTCACAATGCTTCTGATCTGGTTTTACAACGGACAGCTCTGAGATCAGAAAACAATCGCCGTAGAAATTGAAGAGGTGGCCAGTAGCCAAGTAAGAATATACAGATACTTAACACTTCTCTGTTAACAGCAAGGGCAGCAAAACTATAAAAGAGTTATTGGTAGTTCAGTGTGTTTACAGCACTAGGAAAGCTTTTGCTTTTCTGGCAGGATGGCTGCTAAAGAGAAGCCCTTGAATAAAAGAAGGAGGCAGAGTGAACTTCGGGTTTTCTTGAGTTGCAGCAGCACAGCTGCCAGGCACAGTGGTAGATAGGCRCCACATGGGAGCCAGGCTGGACCAAGATGTCACCATATCTTCCTGGGGACATCATCATGTCCTCCTGGGGAGCACCAGCTCTCCTGGGCAGAGACAAGGAGGCTGAGAGCAAACACGATGGCTCTGAGCTGCAAGTGAGGCAAGGAAAGTAGCTGCTGCTCTGAGTGGGAAGGAAACCAAGGAAAATCAGCTGCCTCGGACACAGGAGAAAMTGAGGAGGCTGAGGATGTCAGCATAAATGAGGTGCTAGTGAAGAGGAGAGGGGGTGGAAGGAGGGAGCTCAGCGCAGCAGCACGTAGCAGCTGTTGGCCAACAACAACCTGGTCTCAGGCACACCAGCAGTGCGTGGGGAGAAAGAGCAGGAGCCAGTGAAAAGTGTGGTCCCCAAAATACCTGAGGGAACATGCGTGGGAATAGTTGCTGAGGTGTAAACTGGGATGGATTTCCAGTATGTCAGCTATTCTCTAGTAACAGCTTGTATACACATACTTATTCTTCCCCTAGGAARCACAAGTTGGCTGTTTCCACCATTACACGTTACCATCTCCTCYGAGTGCAAGAGAAACTACTCCTGTTTACCACAGGGTAAGAAAGTGCTCATGAGCAGTACTTGACAAATTGTTCTAAATTCTAAGTAATTAATTTGTCTGTGTGCCTGTATCTTTGACCGAAATACCCATTACAGCTTTCATCAAAAGAGTATAGCATCCTAGAGAAAGAGACCAGGTTTGGATTCTACAGACTCAGGCAGGCAGGTTTMTAAGCCTAAAAACCTGAAAAAAATCGTTATGACTTTCAGCAACTTTTAGAGTCAGTGAAAAATAGCAGGTAATTTGCAGAAGAAGAAGTTATAAACTATTGATAGTAGAAAGCTAGGCAAATAGTAGGTGAATTCCAAGCCAGAGCGGGATTCATGTCAAGAAAAAAAGCTTTAATTTAATTATTTGTTGTTACTATAAATTGAATTGATTTTAAYAGGCAGATAACCTCTCTATCCTTGCAATAGCTTTGTCATATCTTTGCAATCCCCCTGTTAGCTGCTGCTGCCAAAGTTTAGCCCAGACGACTAAATATATAAATCTTGACTTAATCACTGATTTTATGAAAGTCTTTTGTATATACTGAATGTGCASAGATTGGTTACTAAATAAAAAAAATCCAGAATACTTTATAACCATTTTGTTGGCCTCAAAGAAAGACAGACAGAAAGAACGAAAGAGGAGGAGGAAATAAAAACTAAGATTAGTCCAAACCCTTCGAGAGCAACAAGTAAAGCATAAAGCATTTGGCACTGAGCAGTGTGCTATGAAGCACAAGGAACATAGAGTTGAACACATTTCCAGATTGCCTAGCAAGCTGAATTTCCCAGTGCCCAAAGGGGATCAGCTGAAAGGATCCCAGGCTGTAAGACACGATTCATAGAGAAAGCTGTTAGCCAACATCAGCTCCTTGAAAATGCAAKGGGTAACCCTGGGAACACTTTCAATAGTATGGCAGGAATGACACCTACATGCTCACAGCCCATGTCAGAGGCTAAAAGGCAGAAAACGAGTCCCCTTTGGGAAGCTGCATGTCTATATTCCCCCGTGGTAAATGTTTTCAGCTCCTCCAGTCTAAGTAGATAAGGTAGTACTCTTTCACTTACTTGTTAAGTTTTAATATTCCCCACTGTCTTTTTTGCCCTTGCCCACTCCTAACTGAGAATCAGCTTTGCTGCTCACAGTTGTTCACAGTTGTTTCTCTGAAGGGGGCACCTCAGCCAGCCTCTCCCAAAATTCAGGCTACCACTCCCACAGCTCTGATATGGAAGAGTAGTCTTTCTTAGCMCTGTCTGCCAGGGCCAGTCTGATTTACGGCCCTGACAACAACAGGACAAAGTGGTGTTTCCTGCCCCATCATTAGCCCATCCTGACTTTTTAATATAGGCCTACTTTTAGGCAAATCTCACATCCRTATTTCTGAGACATGACGTGTAGTTTCTTGTTTTTTGTAAGAGGTGATGCTGATATCTTTGAGTTCAGTGTCAGAAAAATGAAACATTTGAGTCATTAGAAGATAATATAACAAKTTATGTGGTAGGAATAGTCATCTTAATTATGGCTACAAAACCACCACTGAGAAATTGTGGGGAACAAAACTTCTGCTGCTACATGACTGCTCCGCTTCTTGTGTAAAATTTATAAATGTGGAAAATATGTTCCCTGGACCACAAGAAGCTCTTACTACTGGGTTCCTTTCACAAAAAGTAACCTGAGAAGACCCAAACATTTGCCATCTTGCTAAACAAGGCTAATATATTTACCAACCATGATTTCAAGTGAAGAGATTTTTCACATACTCTTCAGCTTCCATGCCAGAATGGGCTTATTGTTGGATCAAACTGTGTGGACAGAGATGGAGACACTTTATAGAGTTAGTTACACTGTCTCTGAGGAAATTGCCTCAGAAATGGAATATTGAAACAGCCATTAGCTTTCGATGATAGCTCCACGGATGGTTACATAGCTAAGCAATAGTCAACACACACTAGATGTATCCAGGAGGAATATTTTTCCCCCACATTTTTGGCACAGCAGGTTAGAAACCCAAGGAACCAGGACAGGCRTATGAAGATCTACAGCCTGCCAGAACAATTCTTAACATTCACGGCCAGCTCCTAGGAGATTCACATAGCTCTTTTCTGGGGTWTTTACTAGCCTCTCCCATCACATCCTGCTGGGGACGCATGGGGGCACAGAGTCTCTAAGAAATCTCATGGGCTACCAACATGTCCAGAACAATTCATCTGGCTTGCAGCACACACGATGATATTGACTCCAAGACGCTCTCAGGAGAAAGAGGGCAGCCAGCACAGCCTTCTGCCATGAGAAAACTTCTTGTAGTTTGCTCCAGCAGAAGCAGACCAAAGGCAGCTATTTCATGGCAGCAGCTTGTTCATYGCTGCCTACTTTCTCAGATACTTTCTGGGAGACATGGACTTGCCTGGATGCACAGGCTGAGTAACGTAGCTGAGCTGGCCATGAACATTACGTATTGTTCTGGCTGTTGTTAATTGCTAGATGTTACGTGAAAAGGGTGGGTGCCACTGATAGAGCCAAAAGAGCACAGTTTGAAAGGAACAAGCATGAAGCTCTGTGGCAAGGCAGAAAACCTAAGTTGTCCATTTGGTGTTCAGCCTCATATGGGCAAACTGCAACTCCCATCACGGGTCTGGGGAGTCACAGCCCTGAGCTCCTTCCTCTGCATCTTGAAAAGGATTATGGGTTCAAAGCAYGACCGTGAGAGGAAAAGACAGCAGCAACTTTACTCCAAAGAGCTCCACCGTGGGAGCCTTAGATCCTAGCTCTAAAACAGAGCACTGAAGGTTACATGGAAAAAAACCCCACTTGTTCCACTACTGTCTATCAGGGATGTTTGTTCAGGATCCAGCTTGGCTAGTCTAGGGCTTGATTGTAGTCACCTGGAGACGCTTCTCAGGCAGGAGGTGACAGCTGCAGCTTATGGAAGTGGCATAACATCTAAGCAAAAACAGAGGCAAAATCAAAGAAAGAGAGACGGTAGAGACAAAGGGTATATCTCTCCTGCAGATCACCAAGTAGGTATGGCAGTGCCTGAATAACTCTGAAAAGCAGGCTTAGCCTGGCAGCACAAAGCTCAGCAAGAATTAACTTTAGGGCTTCAATGCCATTTATTTGTTATGATCACCCTGTGACTCACAACCGGGACAACTATATTCTCCTTCAGTGCCCTYCATTTCAAGGTTTTAGACAGCCTCAAACAAGCTGTCAGGAGCAAGATTCCCTCACTATCCTATGAAGCAAGAGAAATCAGACCCAAACAGATGCAGACACACAGCTTTAGAGACGTAAAGAAATATTACAGAGAACTACCTTTCAACTGCTGAGGAGGAGGATTGAATTCCAAAAATTGCCAAAAAGACGCTAATCTCCTTTTTAACATTCACATTTGACTAGAAACATAAAGAAAAACCATTTATATGCTTGCTAATTCGTAAAATTGAGAAAGAATGTTAGAGGGATTATGTGAGATACGAACATATTTTCTTAGCTGCATGTTGTCCAGCCTAGTGTATCAAAGGAATTATTACTCAACGAATTTGCCATGCCAACACTTTTTTCTTCATTGTGAGGGACTGGAGAAACTACAGTGCCAGAAGACACCAAAATACCGATTTTCAACAAAAGGGGAGGTTGTATTATTACACTGGACAGCTTGATATTGTCTCTTCCTAAATGTACATATTGTGCTTTGCACAATGGGCCCTGATCGTGGTGGGATTTCTTGATGCTTTAATAATAACAACAAAAATGACTAGCAATTAACAGGAAATTGAATGGTCCCAGAAACTACCCCCTCGTAAGTCTGACTACTGTATCTCATAGTAATGGAACAAATACTAACAAAAATAAATTACTGAACATGTGGAAAATAACAAACTATTGTGCAATAAGCAGCRCAATAAATCTGGCCAAAAAAGATAYGACTGCCTTTTTGACACAATAAAAAATGACTACAACATACTCAAAGCAATATATGCATTACAGACACATTGGCCTCCCAGTGAAACATTTGTTCCAGTGCCAAATGAAATCTTCTTTTTTCCCACARAAACTGAATCCAATGAACTTTTTTGCTAATAAATAATATGAAAATCAGAGCTACTATAGGATAGGAAAGAAAAAAAAATAGCAACATGTAAAATACAGAGGTAGGGATGCCTCCGAGGTCAGTGTTAGATCATGTGCTATTTAACATAGTATTTCATTCTGTTTCACTTACACTCACTCTCCTTGTAATACTACATGACATTTGCCAGAAGCATATTGCCCTGTGTTAATATTTTCATTGTCAGGAGCTAAGGTTTGGGAGGGAGAGAGATATTTTATTATCTCACCCTATAAATTCAAATAGGTTTTGATTTTTTGCATAATATTTAACACTTTTTAATCATGACTTAGAAGAAGAAATTCACAAATGAGGAACTCAGGCTGGTATTACCTTACCACCCACTAGTATTGCCTTCCTCAAATTACTAGCAATAAATCGACCCAGAGCTATCCCACAGTACTGCAAAACACTTGAGCATATGTTCAACTATTGGCATAGCCAGTAGTCACTGAACTTGAGTAACCGCGGTTACTCCTGGAGGCCTTCTTATCCCACCAGGTTGCATTAGCTGCCGAGAATCTCCCCTCTGTGCAGGGACCCAAGGGAAGGTCGCAGCACGTCTATCGCTGAACTACAAAGACAAGGAAGTAGTACTCKGGATTTTACAAGTGACCATCAAGAGGAATTAGCGTAAGTTCCTACTAACTGGGACATATARAAATAGATGAGACAAAACTCCAATAATTGCACTAAAAAGAACAATCCATCCTTGCACAGACCTGGAACGAATGTCCTAACAGAGCTGACAGTGAGCTAATAGGGCTGAACAATCTCTAACAGCTCGGRCTCTAGGAAGAGAACTTTCCACAAAAGCCTACACCAAACCCCAATGTTTTCTGCCCGAATGGAAAACGAGATACGCGAATCCCAGTGTAATATTAAAAAAAAATGTATCTGTCTTCCCTCTATTTATTAACAATTTGACTTATGGGAATTTCTAAAAATAAAGAAAGTACCAAAACATATGACTGACCAGTGCCCTCTGGCTTTCTTCCTCATGTAGAAACTTCAAAGTGTTTCTTTAATTACTCTGTATTAAGTGAAATTCATATGACTATCGGCAGCAAAGGAAGCTGTTCTACTCAAGAGGGATAATGATTTGCTTTTTAGCAAACTAAGGTAAAGCAGCAAAACAAAAAAGAAAAACAAAAAAGGAAGGCCATTTGGTAGCAATGTGGAAAACAAAATATGTTCACTGTAAACTTAAAGAGAGACTATCAAGATGGCTGAGAACATTAGGCTACGTTGGCAGCTGACTGAGACATTGGACATGTTTGTTAGCCTCTTCCGAATACAGCATTCACGCAGATTCCCAGTAAGAGAGGTGGCATATTCCTGACACTTCAGTTAACTAGCAGGTCATAATAAAACTCTCATACTGTTTCAAATCAATCTGAACTAGAAACCTGTTCCTCTTCCTTTATTTATTCGTAGAAAACCAAAAGACTGAGGGTGGAAAACATATTTGGCCAAGTGAGATGTTTAATTTAACCATAAGGGAAACAACTCCATTTTCTTTAAAGTAAAATTCAAGCACATTCTGTTTTTGCTGTGTTTGTTGCTATGAATTTCAAAAATGGGAATGTTTCACTTTTGGAAAGTCAAAGTGAATTTTTTTTTTCTACTTGGGTTTGTTTGTGTTTTTTGCTGAAGGAATTGGGTGAATTTGACATGACACTTCATGAAGGATGTGGGAATGCTAAACAGAAGTAAAAAGAGGGCCTGAGAATGGGCCAGTCATCGGAAAAAAGCTCTTGCAATGGCAGGCATAAGGAGTTTGCTCTATTCAGTTCATAGGAAGAGAAGATTGATAGATGATAGAAAATAATTGGGTCTTTCAAGCTCTGCCACCAAAGACACGGCAAGATCCAGTGGTTAGGAGACGAAGTCAGACAAATTCAGCCTGTAAGACAGACAGAGGTTGGTAGCTGTAACGGTGAGCAGCTCTAGGACCAGCCTCCAGCAGATGGGGAGGATTTGCCACTAGCCCAACTCTGTCCCACAGCTGGGCAGCTGCAGGCAGCTYCGAAGGGCAGACAGCATGCTCTGCACCTTCAGCCTTACTTTCTTCTAAACAGCTTCTATTAATTTTCCAAAAACATATCAGACAGACCTCATGGACTGCAGCTTCTTATTTCTCTGATGGAAGAGAAGAAAAAAAAAGAAAGAAAGGAAAAAAAAAAAAAGCTCCTGCTGAAATACAGCACCCAGGCAATTTGCTGAGGCCCACCAAAGAAGGCATTTCCTATGAAACAGGAGGCAGCGGCTTTTTACTGCCTCCCAGTGCACTGAGCGGAGACCCTGGGAACAACAGAGACACACACCCAGGACCTGGGGAGACACGGGGCTCTGGGAGCACCCGGCAGGCATAACAAAACTGCCCGAGCTGGGACTCAGCCAGAGGAAGCTTGGATCTCAGATCCCTAGTGCCAGTGGAAGAAAGGGAGCAAGAAGTGGGCATAAGGAAAATCAATGCACACAGAGCATGAAAGAAAGGAAGCTGAGGCAATTTCTCATCCGAAAACACAGTGTACCTACCCTGTGTAGGGCGTGCATCTCTGCTAGCATAGCCCTGAGAAATATTTTCTCCCTCACACACAGGGCTCGCTTTAGCCACAATTTTTAATTGACCACTCCCTGGCTGAAAGAAATGGATGAATACTGCAGTGGTAAGAGGTTCACTAGAATGCAATATCTTCACAAATCCCCAAATTAGTCTGTCATTTGCAAAACCTCAAACTCCTCGAGGTTCACTTCTTACTGCAAAGTGACTCACTTTGTATAATGAAGTCTCAGTATAATAAAATCTGGATTAAGCTATTGTAGCATTTAGCTAAGCCAAATAATTCTGCCAAGTTGCTCTTAATACTTTTTAAATGAGAACACAACAATAACAAAAAAAAAAAAAAACTAGAATAAGGGTCAATACCGTGTCGTAAAGTGTAGCAATGCCCTGGTGATGTAAAGAAAATTGTGGTACCACATTGCCTTCGAGAACTCAGAGTTAGGCAGCATTATTAAGCATGTGAACAGACTCACGTGCTTCTCTGAAGGGAACCTGCTGAGGGAAATACCTGATTCAGACATTATACCGCTGGGTCTCATCACAAAGATCTCCTAACTTAAAATAAAACCACTTGCCTAGAGGTAACAGTCCATTCAAATCGACAGAAAACATAATTCTATATGTCCCTCCGTTGCATCTAAATCAGCCTGAAACAAGTTCTCTGAGATACTTTGGTCCAGACCAAAGCCTTGGTATAGCCCCCTCAAAGTCTAGTGAGATCCAGCACCAGACTGTTCAGACCCACAAGCCACCAAATCCAAACAAGAAGCACCCAGAGTACTTAACGTTTCACTGAAAGAAATGTCTTCTTAGGTAGATAATCTGTCATCAGAGAAGCTGTCTCTCAATCACAGTGCAGTTTAAGATCATCAAGAAGTCTCATACCAGACACTTCATAATGTCTCTTCTACCCTTCTTTCCTTTTTTGTTTTTCTTTCTCTTGCACGCACTCACTGCTCTAACTCTGGATAAGATTAGAAGGGGGAACCTGGAAGATACAACTGCAACTAATGAACCTGTATTTTCTATGTGAAAAAAYATGTAAAGCTTTTACAGGAAATAATAATTCTTACCTTCACCCTGGCTCTTGTTCTAGCTCTGGGGTAGACCACAGCAGTTTCTTTGGACTTATATAGCAATGCTAGGAGTGCACRAAAAGCTGTAACCTGGTTGTGTGCAGCACTGAGGTTATTTTATTTATTCATTTGCCAAAATAWTTCTTTGTATTTCTTTAATATATCTTGAAAGTTCTCAATTTTTCAGGAAACAAATGTCCTCTTTAACATATTCATAGATATTTTTCTCTTTTACGGAAAAGGCTGTTACGGTCAATTAAACAGACAATGAAGGACGAATCAATGGTAGAAAATGGTAGCTTTATAYCTACCATAGAAGTCATCCATTTAGTAGATGTGATAGCTCCCTTCCAAGTGTATATGTCAATAGGAAATCTATTTTGTTCTRGTGCTTTGGGCAAAAGACATGCCAYTGCAGCAAGTCTCTTCAGCCCTCCACTGGAGGACAATCCCAGTTTATTGGTAATTCCTTACAGATTTCACTCCCAGGTTTGCCCTTCCCCCAGAAATCTGGTGAGGCACTGACAGCAAAGCKGCACCAGCTCCCTGACTCTACTACTGCACAGAACGAGAAGCTCCCACCAGAGCCTCGTCCTACTGCATTTACTGACAGCCCTGCCTACCAGAGAAATGGCCCCTACYCACACACACACAGTGCAGTCTCCCCACAGTAGGTTGACAGTGCTCCATGCCTCCTGCTTCCTACCTCCTTCTGCAGTGGATGTGCTGGCAAATCCATAATTTGCTTATGGTAAGACTAGTAAGAGACAACAGGAATACCATAGAAAAGCTCATTCATGCGGGATTCTCATGAAGATCCTCCAGACCAAACAGATTCAGAGTTCAAAGCACAAACAGCAGAAATGGGTGCTTATGAGTACCAAGCCCTGCATTTCTGAAGTCTATGCTTCACTAATTGCAACATCCCTTTCCCAGTAGAAGGGTYAGCAGGTGAGGAAAGGACTTTAATATAAACTTTATAGCCCTTAATCRTTACGGAATAGAAGCACCACAAAAATGCTGCTTTGGTATTTATAGAAGAAGGCCTCAGTTGTCAGTTTGCTTGAAGTTAGCCTTACACAAGTACTTCTATGCAAATACAGCAGTCTAGTACTTAGCATTAAACGTACAATCTCAGCTTTTCACTTTTTCAATTTGCTGCAAAGAAGTCCAAACTGACCAGCCAGATGGTAAATTATTACAAGTTTGGCACCAAAATCTGGTCTGATCTCCTAATAGAACATTTGTCATGGTCACATATTGTATCATGTTCTAATTTATAATGCAGTCTACGCCCATCTGCAAGGCCAAATTCTGCTCTGACTTACACAAGCATACACAACCCCATTAACTTCAGCAGTGTTAAAGGCACAGGGAAGGACAGAATCTAGTCCTGGTTCAGCTATGCTTCAAAAAGTCTTTAGATGTACTTAATACAACATGACTATATACATTCCTTTAGATTCTAGATGCTTTGAATGGGAAATAGATGTAAACTATTTACAGTCTTAATGGGCACAACCTAAAGTCAGCAAAAATTATCTCCACTTTCAAGGAAGGAATTTTGTCAGTAGTGACACCGGCAGAGATTCATTAACTGTATATTGGAAATTCATCTTTTAATACAACAAAGTCAGAAGCAAATTTGCAGTTGTAGGATAATGTCTCTTGTTTTCTCTACACAAAACAAATAGTGCTAAGGCTTGGTCTTGGTAAACCAATCCGTGCCGAAGAGACCGAAGCATGAGGATGCTCATGGCATGAGTATCCAGGTCACTTTGCTTTCCGGGCAACAGTAGATGTGATTTGACTTATTCAAATGATGACATTCACAAGCTCTTTTGCTTGCTTGCATGGGGTAACATTTCTGATCTGTATAATGTGCAGTCGCTGGAGGTCGAGGGGGGGAATCAGATGATAATATTTTGGATCACCACAGGGAACCATCCCTCCAGAGAGGCAACGTGGCCTCCTTGGGAAGCACTGAAGGCTGCAMATCCTCTCCCATGCCAGATGAGGGGAAGACAAAGTCTGCTTGTGTATTCAGGCTCCTCTTCCAAACTATTCTTCCTCAGGATAATTCTTCTGAGGAYAAACTGAGGCTCAGGCCTCTCCCCTTTCCCCTTTTACATGGGCATTTCTTGCTTTAGGCAAGTGGTGTTCCTATATCAAAGGGTTTTGACTTCATTTATATCAGCATAGCTCCACTCCTCACTCACTCACTCTCTCACTCACTCCTTGAGTGCTCACTAAGGCCAGCTATTTCATCTCAGAATCCAAGATGCTCTGATTTACATAAGGAATGGTCAGGAAAACTGTTTTAGGTTTAGAAGGCACCTTCACCTTGAGCAGGTAAGCATGTGTCGCTGGTGTTGTCTAACAGGCAGGAGCGGAGAGGGGTGCTGAGCAAATGCAGGCTATTACATTACATCCTGCTGTAAACTACACCCATTAAATCCATTTCAGTTAATGAGGACACTGAAGTAAAAGCAATGTATGCTTTCGCCCTGTATGCTTACCAAACATAAATTTGCAAAACCCAGAGCGATAACTGCTTGAGGCGGGGAATTTGGTGAACACGGCACAGCCTTGCTGTGCCAGAGAGTAGCCCAAAGTCATGGGGCAGCTCAGCCCCATCCCTGCAGGTGCAGCACTGGTGCATGTCCCCAACGTGGCTTGCTCTTAGYGTACATTGAAACAGAATGGCTTTTCACACTACGTCCAGAAAGTTATATCGAAATGTGTTTGGAAAAGACTAATTCCAAGAAAGCTTGGTGATATCATTATGTGAATTCACCATAACACAGTGTGCCATTAACTTTAAATTCCTGTGAAAGAAAGGGAGAAATTGATTGTCTGTACTGCATAGCACATTTGCCTTATAATGCAATTCCTTGTTAAGTTAGCGTTGTTGTTATTCAAGAACTTTATCTGGGTTGATCTTTTTTCAGRCTTACCTCAATACCTCTGGGAACTATTTGTGATTCCAGTAAAAAAAGGCAGAAGGTTTTTTTTGTACCATCCGAAAACTAACCTGTCAGAAGAACTATTACTTTGTTCCCAAAATACTTCCTTCAAGGAAACAGCCTGGAAAGGTGCACTCCAAACACTGAAGGACAAGGGGTCCTACATTCATATAACATATAACAATGCCACTGTATAGTACTGTAAAACTGAATGGATTGAAAGCCCAATTACAGATTAGCGTAACACTGAATTATTTTCTATCAGAGTTTTGTTTGGTTTTATCTGCTTTTCTTTAGCACCCAATTGCATTATATTTGTACAATTGTACTATAGATCAGCTGCCGAAATAAATTATTTCTTAAGAACTATCTTGCATTTATAATACTAAAATAATGATAACCTTGTTGACAACATTTGTATAATTGATTCAGTCCACGCATAGGAATCACTTCATGTGCTGTAGAAATGACTCCACTTACAGACAAACCTGTAATGGGCAAATGGGAAGTAGCACAGCAGACAAGTTGAGAAGAGTGAGCTTCATCTTTTCTCCATACAGTCACTCAGAAGCAAAAAACATCTACAGGATGGACTAAGTCACTCACGTTTCCTGTGCAGAAAGAGAGTGCATTGCAAAAGGCAATTGAAAACACCCAAAGTGAGAGCTACCTCTTTATATCAACCCCCAGGGAGCTTTTAATGAACTAGCTTAGGCTGGATAGCTAGTATTTAAATGGCCATGCAGAGGTGAGATAAACACTACCTGAAGTACTGAATAATTTTTCTCTTTGAAACAACTAAACCTGGAAAAGCGGAATGTGCAAGTAAAATGTGGCCGTAAATTTATTAGAGTTTATACTGCTAATCTTATGTGGAATAAGAAACAAGTGCAAACTGCTCGCTGCTTGATTTTCCTTCTCTGAAACGTAGGGCAGAATCGGTATATCTTGGCTGTTTACAGAGTTATAGAGAAAGCAGCCACTTCTTGTATCACAATGAGATCTCCATTAAAGAGTGAGGTATTTTTCATGTCCACTCACATACCCTGCAGAAATATGATTTTTTGCTGAGCCATGTCCTTCGACCTTCAGGTTATCAGGTGAAAGGTAGCATGAAAACAGGCAAGCAGGGCAGATAGCCTGGCTCCTTGCATTTTGAAATTGGATGGAATCACAGTAGGCAGCATTACAACTGCAGATTTATCAGAAGTGTTTTTTAAATGATTGCAACTTCCTATACTATTCCTTACAAAACAATGATTCATAATCATGAAGCATTCCTCATGAGCACAAGATGCTGGATTTCCAGTGGATCCAAGAATGACAGGAGATCACATTTGCYTGAGAGGTGCCTGAATACATCTTAATATAGAAAAATCTCTTAGATGCTTCTAAGATTTCTGTACAAAGAAGGAAAGAAGGAAAGAAAAAAAGAGAAAGGTATAAGAAAGACAAGAAAGAAGAAATAAGAGAGGGTAAAAGAAAAAAAGTTAGGAAGACATCAAGCACAAAAATAAAAATCAAGGGACAGAGTGATTATTTCCAAGACATATAGCAATTTTCAGCAATTGATGGAGCCAACAAAGCTATGTCAGCTTACACCAGTCGAGACTCTGCTCTCAGCACACAAGAAGATCATGGAGAGAGACCAGACCAAAGCCTAGAAAAGAGACGGGAGGAACACAGAGGCAGAAAAGCAATTAAACCCAAGCGAAGATAGAAATTCGGGRGAAGAGGAGAAAAAATAAACAGAGAAAGGAAAGTAAGAGACTAAGGCAAGGTAACTCAAGACAGAATCAGAAAGAACACAAATGAACAACGAACAGATGTGAAGAAAGAATGAATTGCTGGACAGAGACCAGAAACATATCTGAGAATTGGGATAAGAGGTAGAATAGGGAAGAGAAATAAGCCAAAAATCACAAAACCAATGTTTTTATCTTCTTAATATTTATTCATAATTGTACTGCATGAACTTGGCTTTTCTTCTCTAGTAGGAAGTCTTACTGAGAAACTGCAGTCAACAGCTAACAAACATCGTATCTCTGAGTTCTGCTGTTAATCACACACTGGCACATCCTTCAGGGGTCTTTCCTTATTCTTTTGGATATGGTTCATACAATTTTTCTCTCCAATATGTTAGAGGCCTCTCTTAGTTCCTGAGAAAGGCAGAGCGAACACATATACAGCTATACTTTTGCACTAATATATTTTAATAGCAATAACAAAAAGTGTGCAGTAGGCTACTCATGCTGCTACTCATGCTGCAATGGGATTAGCTCCTCCCTGTACCCAGTCTTGAACCGYGGCAGCCCTCTGCCCTCTTTAGCAGGAAAAGATATGTCTCCTGTGGACTCTCAAGCTGCAGCTGTAGAAACATAATCGCAAATGAAGTAACTGGTTCTTTTTTATTTTAATTCCATCCTTTTGGGGCTGTTTTATTTGTAAAGTCATACTCCTCACACCGTTATTTCCTTCCCATTCACATTACAGAAGGATTTCTTTGTTCTCCTCTATAGTTTACCGTATGCTGGGAGATTTCTTACCCTGCACAGTTAATAAAATGCACACATGCACRCACACACGCACAAACACAAGGAGGATATAGCGCTTAGCTATCTTTAACTCTCCTCAGGTCCACAGTAAGCAGAGCTGATTTTCCTGTCATGCCCAAGAGGGCCTCCTTTACTTTCAACCAGTATTTTAGACCCTTACTTCAATGGGGACTCAGCTGCCTTTGAGGTGACAAAAAGACACTTGAATACACATTGCTAGGACTTTTTAATAGTCCTTAGCTACAGTTCCTCTGGCTTTAAGTAAAGCAGAACTTTCTTTTCTTTGTTGTATTTATACGACAAAAAATGTGAAAATATGAAAAAAAGTAAAGCCTAAAGATCTGTGCAAAACACGCCAGCAAGTTCCGACCCTCGTAGCTATGCCCCAAGGGTTGAGGCAGATGAAGCTATCATGTSACAACGTATTCACTGTCCCCCCGTAGCACAATATTTGTCTGTTAGCATCTGTCTCTGGACAATTGTGTAACACAAGGCAATGAGGTGTCTGTCGGATCCATGTCTCTCTACATGTAACTGGAGTCCCTCCGCACGCAGCCCTTCTGGGCTTTTACAGGCCAGGCAGTACGAGTTTTCATTAGCACTGCATATTACTTCATTCTTTAGTTCAATACACAATTACAACTGTACTTCAAAGGGACATAAGTTCATAACTTTGTGTAAAAAAGTAACAACCCTTTTACGTTTCCTCCTGTTTTTCCTCCTAGGTGTATATCAATGTATCTTTCTCCTCTTTCAAAAAATTCTTTGAGCCTTTGTGAGAAATTAGATTTTCTGCACCGGATAGACCTTCCAGGAAAAAATCAGCTATTATTTATTACAGAAGCAACTATATTGGAGTCCCTGTTGTGCTAAGCACTATACAACAAGCCCCTAAGCGACATGGCCTGTCTCAAAGAGCTTGCGATATAAGCGCACAGAGTGTAGGACAGAGCTGTTGGGGCAGCCTAAGCCTGCACAACAGGTCTTGCCAACCCATGCCCACCCCGCACCACCTTGCCAATGGAAGGAGGCTGTAACATCATCATCAGTGGTCGCCTTAAAGAGCTGTTCACATCCCAGGCATGATCTGGCAAAAATCGCCTTTTTGTTCTGCACTTTATAGGAGCTATGGGTTTCCTATCTGCTTTGTCGGCTAAGATARTACAGCTGAAATTACTGCGGTTCACTTGGCCAGGACTCCTTGCATCACACAGTCTGACATCAAGCTGAGACTGGGAGGAATGGGAGGATTCAGAGGAACCCTCAAGTGCACGTACACACACAAGTGGTACTAGCCACAACCATTGGTGACCACATTCACGACGCTGCTGAACCATGTTTCTTCACTCACTGATAGAAAAAGAACAAAATGTGAGAGTGATGCGGCCGGTGATGCGGTAGCAAGGGCCTTGGGAGAAACTGCATTCATGAGAAGCACTCGTAGCATAAAAGCTGAATTAAGTTTCAATCCCTGAACAGTGGCCTGGCCAGTGTATAAACATAGCATCACAGCACATGAGGCTCAGAAACAACACATTTCCATTTCAGACAAATTCATATAGAGCAAGACTGTGATACCTTTCCTTCATATAGACTTATATCATTTTTGTTTATAAGCAGTTCTGTCACTCACTAAACATGGGACAACTCATGAGCCCAATGAGTAAAACTCTAGCTCCTGACCAAAAAAGATCTAATACATTTCTCCGATCATTATGAGTATCAGTTGCTATAATTTTTTCGGAAGCTAATATAATCTGGATGATAAGGTCTAAACCTTATCCTCCTCCTC
>NW_028185373.1:375585-381096 GCF_003343005.1 Rhea americana
AAAAAAAAAAAAAAAAAAAGAAAATTTTAAATAGTTTTATATAGTGAAAAAAAAAAAAAAAAAAAATTTTAAATAGTTTTATATAGTGAAATATATGTATTTATTTTTTTATCTGAAACAGCCCTCTAAAATATTTTCAAGTAGAGGCTGAGCCAGCCTGGCTTTTACTCAAAACAACTGAGACATTTTGCAAAGAAGGGACAAACTTCAAGTTTATGATTCTGCAGATTTTTTGGACTACTCTCTTTCTTTCTTTCTTTGTGGAAGAAATCCAAAACATTTCCTAAATTTACAAAACCTTTCGTAAATATCCCCCTGTTTTATAGAGTCTCATTCCATTTTCTTAAAATGAATACAGCCATCAATTTACAGCTCAGAAAAATTATGCTAGGAACTAGGGATAGGAGAAAACATCTTGTAAAAAGTGTGCTTAGTACACAAACTATAAAGCACTTGTGTATATATTGAGCCCAGCTCTAAACCGATAAATCACTTTAGCTGCAATTGCTCTGCTGCAGGTAATGAATTCATTTTTTTTCATGAGGTTTTTATCCTAGTTTTYTAAGGAAACAAAGCTTATGCAGTCACACAAACTACCCACTCGCTCTGATACCTTGACATTGGCCAATTTGCAAAACTTGACAAAAGATTCAAAGATATCAAATTTACCCACATTTCATGAAAATGAGTGAAGAATACATATTACATTAATGCAACTGCAGGGCATTATTAGACCCCAGAGAATCCACATGAAACCTCAGAAAACAATTCTTCTGTGTTTGTAAAGCAGGTGAAATAACCACCCATTTGTGACCCTCCACAATTTCATTTTTTTCACAGGGGAAAATCACTCCGCAGTGTGTCTGTCTTTGGAAAGAACATCTCCACACTCCACCACCAACACATGGAAGCATCTCAGTTCTGTGTCTCAGTGCTTCTCKTAGAGAAAGGAGGAAATGAAATTATTCTTGTTAGACCATGGGAGCTGAGTAACTATTGGGACCCGTGCTCCTTGCCAGACCCWCTGCCCCCCTGCTTCACAGCCCCATGCTGCTCCTTCCTCTGGGCTTACTAAGGCCCCCAGGGCAGGAYAGTGTGGYTGTCCCAGCATGAGTTAGTGCATGGAGCCCACAGAGCTCAAATCCTGGGGAAAAAACAGTAATTCAGGCCTAATTCCAACATCCTTTCAGGTAAAAAAATCCTTGATTAAGACACAACAGCACCTGGCTTGCTGAAGGCGCTGCTTACCGTAATGGTGGGAAACATCTCAAGTGGCATTTAAGGATAYTTCCTCAGCGGGAGCTTGCAAATGCCACAAGCTCTTAACAGGTAAACTAATGTAAGAGTTTGTGAGCATCTGAGCATGAGAGAGAGGTGTGTGACTGCCTTAGTCGGGCTGCTAAGCACAACCAACAGATTCAAAGGTCACCCACGCTCAATATTGGTTCGTGTTGTCTATGGGCATCCCCAGGGTCCTTTGACCAGTTACTCCAATAGCCACTCAGAGTTTGTAGTCCTGCTCCTATTTGTTAACTCTTTGGGGCAGGAGCTTCTTTGTTCTATTTGGAGGGGTGTATGTGTTTATACATTGAGACGTTGGTCACTTACTGAGCTAGTGGATTCTCACCAGGAAATAATAACAATGACAGCAATAATATCTCTTGCTCTTTTCCCATTGAAAACAAAACACCCTAATCACAAGAAAGAGGGATTTATAAGACAATAGCACAAGAGCCCAGAGGAGAGAGGTCACAGGAAAAGCAGATGAGGTTTGGTGTAGTAGACAAGAGCAGGTATTCACGTCAGTCAGAAGGTCACCAGAAGCCAGTACTCACTGGACAGTGGTCAGTTTTTCTAGAGGCTTCAGAAGAATTTCTTGCCATCCTGCTCCGTACAGGAGGAGAGGRAAAAAAAATAGAAAAGGCAAGTCATTCCTCTGCAAGTTAGCATTGGTTGTGAGATGCTGCTGCAGAAATGCATGGATAGTTGCTATAGGCTGGACACCCTTCAGATATGTCATCCAGAAACAAGCAACAGGAAAGAAATTCATTGCTAAAATCAAAGGACCGTTACAAAAGTCTATCTCCCATCCACAGCCTCACTGAAGAGAAAGAAGGGAATTAACTGGAAAAAACACTTTTTATTCTGTTGCCTTGTGCTCTATCACATATGCGTGCAGTGCTAAAGAATCAATACAATAAGGAGCATAAAAAACCTTGACAGGATACAGTGGATAGATGATACTAAAATAAGCTGAAGAAAATGCCTACAGCCACAGAGCTCATCCTTTATTTGAATCCTCTCAGGGAAAATTTAACCTTCATTCTCCTTTCACTGATGCAAGCTTGAAAAACCTCTTCATGCCCATTACCAAATCCATCCAGCCATGCACATTACCACAAGTCTAACTGTAAGGGTCAGCATGTCAATACTTCAAGTACGCATGTATGTAAGTGCTCCTCTAACCTGAGTAAGATTATAAAAGAGTATCAGAYTCAAAAAGCTTAAAAGCAGACCAGTGCTGATTGCCTAGAAAAAAAGAATGGCTACTAATCCAGAATGGAATTCAGTTTTTAGCAAAACGTTACCAAATGATTAAAATTTGGGTTAGCAGAGCTGCTGTGACCTAAATATCGAGTATATCCCTGGACCAAACCAAGGTGCAGCCCTTTGTTTCTCTAAAGAGCTCATTTCTCTGAAGAGAGGGTTGGCTTTCATACGGCTGCTTGTGTAAAATAAGACCACTCAGGTGTAGGAGTGGGACGCAGACTCAGGCCTGCAGATATCAATATTCAGATGAGCAAAGCTCTGTCATCCACTGATACTGAAAGGAGAATAATTCACAGGAGTAAAGCTCACAGGCTTAATTTCTAGGGCTCTTCTCTTTGGGTTGTCATGAACTGATGATGTTTGGCAGGAGTTTAATAAAATGAAGTTAACAGATTTTTTTTTTAAGTGATGTTGCAATTTCCCCCTCAGTCAAATTTAACAGACTAAGAAATATTTCTTAGTGAGACAGTATAATTTCTTGCAAGAATTTTGTTACATATTAAAAGTCAAGCCAATAGTCATACACAAGGCAGTTGATGAACTAGCAGAGTAACAAAATTTGCAAAAAATATGCTTTTCCCTTTTGTTAAAGGACAACAAATTTGAGTGCCAACAAATAAAGTTGGAACTTAATGTACATTTAATTGTGCATATATGTAGCATTTTGTAGGAGTTCCATCAAGGTACAAAAACAGACTGGAGAAAARACTAAAAGGAATGTGAGACTCCCATATTTTCCAGGCCTTAGTACCTGTTTTAATAGGCTTATAATTGGTATCCTTATTTAACAAAAATAACCCTGCCAGATTCCCACCATTTTCATCTCAATTTTTAACCATCGTGATATTCCTCCTGGCTATTACATGACATGCCAATAAAAAAAGCAAGAGTACAATAGTTTTCTTTGTGCTTCTCTCTCTTAATCTGCAAAACAGACGCAGTAAGTGCACTAGCCACTCTAGATTGCTTTCAGCAAAAAAACATAACTTTGGCAGTTTAGTACTAGTTAAGGGGCATATGGTTTGCTATTCTCTGTGGAAAGAAAGTCATAAGCCAGCCAGTAGATTCAGATTCTTATAATTAACAACAGACAAACATTTGGCTAAAAGTTCATGAGGGTTTTTTTGTTTGTTTGTTTGTTTTGTTTTGTTTTTGCATGGCTTTCTAACCATTTATCTTTCTCTTTTTTTTAGCAAAAAGAAGAAAACCCACACAAGTATGTGAATGATGGAGTAAATTATGTTGCAATTATAATGATGTCCTTGTTATTGTTTCAGAAAAAAAGGTTTTTTTCTACTACCACGCCTTTCTGATTTGACATGAATTTAAAGATGAAATGAAATAAATCATAGATTATTATAAATCATAATTTGAGGGCAGTCTTTTCTGAGCAAAGCCAAGCTGGCTTGTACTTTGCAAACTAATAAACAAGAGAGAATAAAATGCTCAATTAGCATTTTACGAAAAAGCTAACTTTAGAAGATAGGGCAACTACTGAATTTGTATATACTTTCTATTGCCTTTCATGGGAATCATGTATGTGCTTCAAGAACAGAATCTGTCTTATTGCATTAAGTGTATTAGAGAAATTCTGAAGTTTTAAAACTTCACATTGAAAGGGACAAAGCACATCTCTAGCAATAAAAATATGCCACTTCCTGACCAATATGTTTGTGGCATCTAGGGCTCTGCTTCAGAAAAGCACTTAAGCATGTGGTTGTCTTTAAGCCTAAGTCCAAGCAGAGATCCAGCAAAGCCCTTGAGCACACACTCAGCTTTACCCACTTGCCCATATGCCTGGCTGAGTCAGGACACATCTCCAGAAGGTGCAGGGAATTCACTTTTTTCTCACTTGTATCTCTGCAGTTTCTCTCCAATTAGCAAATGCCAGCCTTCAGCAGAGGAGGGACTTCATCCCAGAGGAACCCGCGTCTCAATGTGCCAGCATTGGCTTCCAAACYTTCATGGAACCATATGATTTCTTTTCCCAGGATCCCATCAAAGCTTCAAAGGCCAGTCAGTACCTAGGGACCTGGGGTAAGTGGCAAAGCACAACAGGCACTTGCCAACCAAGCCTGCAGGCTTCTGCCTGCCTTCACAAACTGCCCTTAGGTCTTCTGCACTACAAAGACACACAGCTGGGTATTAAGCACTCAAGGCCTCCCAGTGCAGTAGGTAAAAGTGAATGTTGCACCATCAGGGACGAAGAATTACTTTGTTGCTATTCAAGAGAGCCAGCAGRACCTATGTCTATTCTGCAGGAGAGGGTGGACCAGCTCTCAGGTTGCTGGTGCAAGGATCAATTAACCAGGCTGGTAGCGAAAGGAGAGCCCACATTTCCAAGCCAGCTGTTCCTGCTGCTGCCAAGGGAATGAGATTCGACTCTGCCCTCTTCCTCCCTCCTTCCCCCTCCTGCCCTCTAGCAGAAATCACTACTCAACATAAACCAGCTCCTACCTCACCTCCCAGGGCTCTYGCACAGGCACAGGCAGCACAGCAATAGCCATTTTGCTGCTTCTCTACCAATCTGGCACCCAAGGTYGTTRCTTGTTTTGTCTGAGTAAATGAACYCCTCAAGAAACTCTGTGCTGGCACCGCTGCACAGGCAAGTGCCCAGGCAAGCTCCTCCAAAGCCTGCAGACACCCCGCTGCAGCCACCTGCAGCAGCCCCTCATCGCAGCCCTCTGCTGCAAGGCATTCTCCAGCATCATCCCAGCACCCACAAGAGACTTAGGAGACTCTCCAGAAAAATGTCAGAGAATGGTGATTTGGGATCCTCAAAGAATCTATGTAACTTTGCAAGAGACTTGATGGTCTCTTCTTCCATCCATTGAACATCATGGGCAGCTACGACTCTTTAGGGGAAACCACTGCCAGTTCCACAAGGCTAGCACTAAAACAAATTTCCATTGCATATGTACAGCAATAGGAAGTTAATTCTCTCTCTCTCTCTCTCTCTCT
>NW_028185373.1:381186-413473 GCF_003343005.1 Rhea americana
AACACTTACAGAGACTATAAGAACTGCTTGCAGTTGAGGTCTCAGGGCCCTACCACTGTTCTAATAATAATTAATAGTACTAATTTGCTTATTTACCAGGCTTTCCTACTCAGAACGTTTTAATTATAAAGACTTGGTRTGGTGCAGTACATAAAAGTACAGTAGGAAATTGAGAACATGGAATAACCTAAGAACAGCCCATACCAGCTCAGAGCATATCTGCATCTAGTCCAATGCCTTGTCTCTGGTAGGGGCCAAGAGYGTATTTCTAGGGAGAACTATAAGAACAAATCAAGCATATATYGTAAGTTCTTCATGTGCTCTTCCGGTCTTCAGCAATCTACATCTCTTGAGCTGAAGATAGAGGAGCTTTTTGTTGTTAATGGCCATCAGTGGCTTTTTCTTTCACTGATTTGTCTTATCATTTTCTGAGGCCCATCAAGGCTAGGAAAGTCTTCTAGTGACCAATTTTCTCGATTGCCATCCAATATCACCCACTTGGGCTGTTCTTGGACATGGTTTCTTCCAACTTCAGCCTCGCACTGTAAGCAGTAGGCTAGCTACTTTCCTCTTGCTAGGACTCCTTAGAGACCTATGTGTCCCATGATACAGAATAAACTGGCTAGACCAGGCTTCTTTCTGCTCAGAGAGGAGCTCTTATTGAGGAACAGCCAGAAAGGCAGTTTGATCCCATTTTACCATATTGCCCCAACTCAACAAGCAAAGCAAACTTTGCTCATCTGAAGCTCAATAGCTGGAAAAGTTTTCAGGGGTCTAATCAGTCTGGGGTCTAATCAGGACTGAGCAACTCAAGAAAGGGAACAAAACTGCCTTCCTTCCTCCTTATCTAGATCTGCACTTCTAACAGCATTGGTGGGCAAAGGGAGTCTTCCCAATATGTGAGGGAGGAGCATGTTCACAGCCAGGAGCACTAGCCAGGAAAAAAATCAGGCCAACTAGCATGTTGCTGCAACTTCCATTGCAATTTCACAAGACCTCAATAATGAAAGGCAGAATGATCCTAGTAAGATGAATGTTACTAGGTGTCATTTTGAGTTGGTGGAGGGGTCACTCCTGGTCTCAGATTCTTTCCAAACAGATCCTGTTTCCTGAGAATATAGTCATTTCTTCCATATGTTCATTCAGGTGTTGAGATAGGCAAATTTCAGCCCATGGRATTTGTCGGGCCTATTTGCTTTCATTGCTGAGTGCTCGCTGTACATGTTGAGGGCCCACCAAAGTCATATATCACTGTGTCACTGATGAAAATAAATACTTAAATGCTTTATCACAGCCTCCAACAGGCTCCTATTACAAAAGCCAGGACTTWGTAAGCTCCAAGGATGGAGTTGGACCCATGGTAACACTTTTTCTTGAAAAATTCAGGACTTACTAGCACTAGACTGGCCAGATCCTCCCTCTCCCTCCTTTCTGACCTCCTCTTCTTCCCACTGTGGCACCARCCTTCCAGCATGCCAGAACAGGTGTTACAAACCTACCTAAGAAAAGATTCATTAAGTCAATCAAACAGCACAAACCATAGCACTTTGCTATGTGTCCATTGCTAGTATTATTCACATTCTCAATACTTCATTAATAARGAGAAAAGCCAACTCAAGCTATTGCTGTTTTTTTTCTTCAGTTTGTCCATTCCAAAAACCTAATAATAAAATACCAGTTATGTTAGAAATGATTCATACAAAAGTGGATTTTGAAGGGAGAGAGGCACCGTCAGTACAGAGTGGAAAAGCCTTGTGATTTGTTAACTTTGGAAGGAAAAGAYGACCACTAGCACAGTGGAGTCCTGGTCCCAGCCTAGGGCCCCATGCAGGCCTGTAATACTCCTAATAAATAATMATTAACATATTACTGAACTTAAACTCAGGTCCCAGGAGTCCTCCCTCCACAGCAGTCTTATAGTCCCCATAACAACCTGGCTAACCCAGCTGTCCCTGTTTTTTCCCCAGTCCTGTCTCTCCCTACTYTGTAATAAACCACTCAGCCCTACCTCCTAAATCCTGCTCCTCTCCAGGCCTTTTCTGCATCTGTTCTTTTCTCAGATGCTCCTGATTGCTCCTTCAGCCCATCCTCAGAGTGATGGCAGCCATGCTCAGCTGCTTTCTTGAATTTGGGAATATCCCCACGGGAACAGCCCCAAATACCCCCATGGGATGACAAGTAAAGCGCACTGCAGAGCCTAAATCAATAAAGCACCTCTGAGGTGCCTGGCTGGGCACCCAGCACTACCGCTCACCATTCCTGCACTTGGGATCATTCAGGATGTTTTTTCCTCAGAAAGCAGTAGTCTTTGGGTTTTCCTCCATTCCTCTGCACCAGGAAAGGCATCCCTGTCTCAGGATGATCTGGATATTTTTATTATATGAAACCCCTACTGGTGTAGGAATCAAGAAAGCTGATGGCCTACTTGATCAAAGCTGATGCTGTTCTGTGAGACAGTGTAGCTCCGATGATAGCTTTCAGAGTGGGTTTCTTAAAGGCAGTCATTTTCAGGTTGTGGTTCACAGGCCCTGTTGAGAGGCCTGCCTGTGAACAGGAGCATGTCTCCCTATTTTTAAGTGGGTCTGTGAAAGAAAACTATGCTCCACATGTGACATTTATAGACAAGCAAGTCAGCACCTCCACTGAGAAGTTTGAGGGGTTACAGGCTGGAATAGCTGGAAAATTGCAGTAAAGGACGTTAGAAGCGCCCATGGTCGGTGCATGGTGGGAGAGAGTGCTTTCCAAAYGGTGTGTTGCATGATTGTCTGATACATCTACAAAGGCCTCCTATCTCTTCCAAGCTTTTGAATCCCACCAAGTATCTGCAAACTAACACTCACACACAACCCTGCTCCAAGCTAAGCATTTATATAGAAAYAAATATAACCTGGAGAGTATTTCAAATAAATTAGAGAGAATTGTCAACAAACACTGACTGGGCTATAAACTGAAGATTTATTGTTATCGAATGATGGATGGTAGAAAATGGTAGATAGTGATGGACTGAGGACATTCAGAACTAACTTGTCTTTTCTCAAGCTGGTTAAAAATGATTGCTTAGAAAAGTTACTGCTTGGGAAAAAAGAATGTCTGCTTTCTGATTTCATCTTTTCTTTCTGGAAATTGTAATTTTAGGCAGAAAGCACTGGTACACTGTCTGCAACATAGGTAGGCCCACACTGCACATGTATGGGCTTCGGGCCTGTAGAACTGGCTGCAGTGCCGCTGCRCTCTGCACCTTTCATCGGAGAATCCCGACTCCTCTACAAGCACCGCTGGAGACGAATGGCAGGGCGTTTGCCAACAGCAAAAYGAGAACAAAAAGCCCTTCTCTGTCCAGCCACTCCCTGCCTGCCTCCCTCCCTAACTGCACAAAAACAGTAATTCTGTGTGTGAATAAAACATGCTTGTTTTTTGTACTTTTCAAGAGTGGAACTGCAGAATTCAGCTAAAATACACCCCTGGTTTGTGAGAATCGAAACACGAGAGCTCTAATTTCCCCCCCTCCCAGCCGTCTCTTTCAACAGGTTTCCCCTTYTGAGCCATCCACTCAGTTCCCCAAGGCTACACTGCTGCTTAAAAGTAATGACATGATCAAAGTATAGTAGAGTAAACATATTCTGAAGAAACAGAGAACTAAACTAGAACAACCATGTCAAAGCCTAGTGACTCCAACATCATGAATTTCTTTCCCTGACCTGCCTCTGTCCATTACATTTTGACTTACAGTGAGGCTTTCCAGGACGTTGCTACACTTCACGAGGCCATGTCTAATTTTCAGATGCTGGGTTGCCTTAGGGAGTTCACAGCATCCAAGATACCAGGGCCTAAGGTCCCACAAGGAGGCTTGAGGAGAATAGCATGTCTTAAAGCAAGAGCCACAAAGTGCAGTGTGCTGAACCAGCCAGGGGAATCACCAAAAAAAAACAGGTATGTCTCAGTCTTGTCCCTCTGCAGGACTGAGATGCCATCAGCAGTTCTCAGAAGAATCATCTCCCTCTCAAAGGCTACAGGCTTCTCAGCCGTGTAGGCAAAATTGAATTTTGGAATGCAAGGAGGAACGGGGAAGAGAAAGATAGAGACTTGGGGAGAGAGAGACTGGGAATACAGGGTTTGCAGGTCTTGCTGGATTCCAACAAAGAAGACAAGGGGCTGTGATTTTTGCTGGTGGGGTTGTCTTGGTCCCAGAGCCCTGACTCCTCCGTGCGCAATGGCAGCCGCACCCTGCCAAGGCTTTCCAAGGCTCTGACAGAGAAGACAGCAGGGTGAGTTTGCCCTCTCCTTCCACCCATATAGGCTGCTGCCACAGATACCTGTACAATTTGCCTTTGTCTGCTCCCTCTCTTGAAGATATGGTAAGACCCTGACTGGCACCCATGCTCCTCTTTTCCTCTTTTCCAAGGAAGTGCCTCGCCAGCTGGGCAGGGGAGGTGCAAGCAGAGCCTGCCTGCAGAATGGGGCACAGCTGGCCACATGTTGGCTCTGCCCAAGCCACAGGAGTGCAAGCTGGTGCCGGTGCCAGCCCCGTGAAGCAACCAAGCGTGGGACCGCCCCTAGCTGGCCTGTCCAACAGCAGCCCTGCTGCCTGCCAGCACAGCCCCGACCCAGCACGCAGAAATGCCCCACAGAGCTGGCTCCGGTCCCGCCTGCTCAGTGCCAGCATGGAGCTGGCACACCACGGACTTCACCTGCTTACATAGGCATGTGCACCCATAYAGTCCCCTGCTCCTGCCTGGCTCCACTGATTTTGATGATSCCATGCCCCAGACACAGCCCCAAAKGGGAAGCAATAAAAGGACCCTGTAGAGCGAGCATTCCCCTGGGGCACCTGCATTACGGTTCTGTATCCAGGAAGGCAGAAGAGGGAGCTGAACCCAAATCTCCTCCTGCAAGCATGAACGGGTGAGCCTGGAAAAAAACAGAGGTACTCTGAGTCTGTCTTGCTGTGAGGGTAGCAGTGGTACAGGGAATGCTTTCTGCATGCTTTTGATCAGAGCAGTAGCACTGCAAGAGCACTTGGGAGCACCAAGTTTTAGGGAAAATGGGCACAAGATAGAAGCCTGCTGCTTTGGCCCCATAAACGCAGTATTGCTGTTGTAACATCCAGAAATGAGATCTTACCTGCGTTCTCAGCAGAGAGAGAGATGAACAGAGACTTCAGCTGCCTCTGTGGTAGGTTTGTGGGGCAGCTGAATTTTCAGTGCAAACTTTTACAGCGAAGTTAGCTAGTTCTGACCCATCTGGATTGCCCAGTATACTTAGGTCTGAGTCTTAAGTATGCAGCATCAAGGACCATATCTTTTTTTAACATTTCATGAACAACAGGCCACAGTAGTGAAATACATTGCTATGCCTATATTTACACACAGAGACAATGTTTTTGGTCAATCAGTAACTAGTAAACCTATCATATGCCTGATTTTCAGCCACTAACCTGAAGTTACATAACAAAAACACAACATTCATTTAAGTTTATCCATAATATAGGGGTGTGTGTAGGGAGGGGGTGTGGGGGGAACCAAAAACAAATAAGTTATTCTTGCAGATTTGATGAAAGGTTCATGGGCCAAAAGGTTTTGCCTGAACCCAGTAATTTTTACTTCCCTGCTTAAACTTGAAACCAGGGAAATTGTGTGTGGTTTGTGTTATTGCTGTGAACAGCTCATATGGCCATACTAAGAGCATTAGTAATTACACTGTCACATCTATGCATTAGCTAATAAGCAGCACAAATAATCATAGGAATGTCAGGTTTTGATGCCAGGACTTGACCAATTCAAGCAAATCCAACAGTGTTTGGCACAGTAGAGCATTCTAAGAATTTGTACATAATCTGCTTTTTTGCAAACCTTTTGAGAAGGAGCTATTTACATGGTAAGCATGTTTTTCTTCAAGAGATTATACGCTTTCCAAGTCAATTAACTACATTCCAATGAAAACAGGGAGAATTTTAAATAAATGATACTAGCATGTTCATAAAGAAAGAGAGAGGGAGAATGAGAACACAATGGAAACTCTGAAATTGTGGTCACTTAAATAAAAACCCTTCTGCGCACAGCTGAAAACATTTTCTCTCCTAAAATACTGACATTTTACCATGGGAGAAAGAAAAAGAGCATTAATCTTACAGGGGTTTTCACTTGTTTTGGTTGCCAGAGTGTCTCTGTTACTGCCTCATGTTCTGATTGCCATATTAAAGTCATTAATTACAAAATCCAGTGACAGGACAACCAGGAAAAAAAAAGAGAGAGAGAGAGAAGTCATCCGTGGAATCAGAGCTGGATAAACTGCAGAGTAAAACAGCAACGAATAGGAAGAGCACAACAAATTTTCCTTACTGAAGGCAGCACACACCTTTCAAACACCTTAGGTGAGCAGCTTATCTTAGCATTAGCCCACAGCACTACCCCCTTCTCCACCCCCCCAAAAAAGAAAGATTGCTAACCATATGAAATGAAGACGGGATGTGCTCAGCCCCTGGGCAAGGTATTTACAGGCCATTACCCAGGAACTCTGATTCCAGGCGAGGTGATCAGAACCACATGCCGAAAGCAACTTGTAATGCCAGTAGGTCCAGCTGTCTTTGACAGTGTGCTGCTCCTGCTGACCCTATCATGTGAAGAGCAGCTGCCTCTCAAGTGAAATTCAGTGGGTATTTAGCAGTGCATGCTAAAGTGGAAGCTGCAGGTGAGAGGAGGAAACCACTGCATCACACATCCTGGCTTCCTCCTTACAGAGGAGTAGGAGTACACTCAGTCTGAAAATACTTATTTACTTTTCTGTGCAGTTGTATTTGAACAAAGAGGAAGATCCTAACAGCTGAATCCCTCCCTCAGTGTTCCTCAAATCCACCAGAGGGGATCCAAGCTGAGCCGGGAACATTCAGTGCTCAGCTCCAATTCAAGTCAGTGCCTTCACGTCTCAGTAAACACCYCGTGACACACAGGCATCCTCCGAAGGTGCAGCAGCTGTACAAATCCATGGCTGCCAGAATTCCCAAAAACAAAGAGCTCCAATTTGCAACATGGGGGAAACTACCAGCTATATAACAGGTTTGGAAATCAGCAATCTTCTGTGTCACTTCGTAATCAGAACTGACAGGATATACTATTGGCACTTTGGAATTTGAAAAGCCACAACTGGATCCATGTGTCCTGTCCTGTATCGTCAATGGAAACCTACCTGCACATACCCAAAGGCAGAGCTAGCCCTCACACTCCTCCTCGCTTGTCACGCTGACAAACCATGAGTCATATTCAGAAGTCAAAAAGGGTCTATCCATAGAACTTGGAAAAAAGAAATAGCTTTACCAGTCTGTCATAGGTCAAATTCCAGCCTACTGAGTTCTGTGTTCATCCTGTAAGAAGCCCCCTCTGAAAAAACAAAACTACTGTTGTTGTTGTTATTTCTATCCCCTTAACACTATGGATCAGGGTCCCTTTATTTTAGGCACTGCACAAACAAATTATTCAAACAGTCTTTCCCTGGGGTGCTCCCCAAATAGGAGTGCCTAAAATCTTTCATTTGTCTGGACCTCCCACTTCCTACGAGGACATCTAGTTACATCAGGATTTCTGAATGTGAGAAAATAGCCGAAGTTCATCTTTTGTGTGCTGAGCACTGCCAGGGATAGAAAGAGGCTTTCTCTGGGTTCCTGCATTATATCACATTGGAGTGGCTTCTCTGGAGCCTGTGGTTCCTGGTTCTAATCTCCATTGTGGTGACAACATAGCACGCTCAGCTACTGAATGAGAAAGTTTGCTAATTTTCAATGTCTGTGCAAGTGTCTGACAGATACAGCAGACGTCATGGCCAATTTTCAATTATGTGCAGAAATAAAATGAGAAACCAGAATTTTCAGGATTTCTTTCCCCTCACCACCAAAATCTTAGGTATTTCGTCTGTGACAATAAAAAGAAGTTGCAGTGAATTACAGGTTAATAAAAAGCTCTGCCAGCTTAAAGCTTTATCTGGAAACTTTAAATAATCTTCTCTCACACACTGACTATGCTGTTCCTTGCAGTCCAAGACACAGGCAAGAGCCCAAGGCCTTGAAGAACAGTGCTATTTTGCACTAGTAAAAGATCTAACAAGCTCTACATTTGAACTGCTGTCTACTGCTGTTGCGCATTTCATAGTCTTATTGCCCCATTCAGTAGACAAACTCCCACTGTTCTTGCACCACCCCCAGATCCAAACCAAAAACATGCGGGCAATTTTCAGCTGCCCAGGCCTTCTTTCATTAGCTTGATTCCAAGGAACTTTCACTAGGCAACTGTGATTCTCTCTCTTGGCCCAACTTATAAAAAAACCCTCTTCTAGCCAGCTTTTCTTCATCATCACACCAGCAATTAACTGAGCAGCCTCCTTGAATTTCTACATTACACTCTTGTTTTCAAAATCAAATTTAATAATGTTTCCAGGAGTTGAAAAATATAATAGATGAAGCTACAATTGCTTTTTATCTTTCATGCCTACTAGAAGCAGGTCTTGACTAACAGAGCTTCTAGCAATCAAATTCCAACTTTCTGACTGCTTCCTTTCCTGATGGGCTGCTACAGGCAAAGGTTCAGTTTCCCTGGCAAATACCACAGCTGTGTGAAGTGTTCTTAGCCTCCTTTCACATCTTGGTCTGTAAATCTAAGTCCAGCTGAGCATCTATAAATTGGCCTGCTGTTAATTTATCTTGGAAAGTCTCATGCGGATATGCCAGGAACCTAAGTTTTCTCAGGTCCTCAGTTCAATTTGGGCCCCTTTTTTCTCTTCTAAGTCTCATGTCAAGAGTTTGAGCCAAATATGGATACAGCTTATCCTACATCCTGATCTAAATAAAAACTGTGCTACAAATCATACTTCCAATGTTTTCCTCTTCAAGCAACTTGCCTTTTTTTCCTAAGGGGCATGTTCTACCATACTGTTAGATCTCTCTGCTATTAGGCTTGTTTATGGAAGGAAGAAAAACTTATTGACAACATCAGAGAGATTCTCTGGTGAGATCCTATTTACAGATTATGCCCACAAAGACCTGCTTCCCAGAACAAAGTAGACACAAATGACAGAACATTTTCCTGCTCACAGTTACTAAGTCTCCCTCTTCTGTCACATCTGCTTTTTCTCATGATAACACTCACAGTTGTTTCTGTTTGTCGTCTCTCTTTTGTGTACATGTGTGTATATTGTACAGTGATTGCCAGTGATTTTAGATCCTCCACTTTAMAGAGGATAGCTCAGCTCTCATGGCTTAGCTTCTGACCAGACCTCAACTCTTTTGTTTCCTCCTATTTCACTGTGTAGGGAGCTTACTTGCTCTTCCTGTTAGCCTAAAAGAGGGGAGCGAGGCACACTCACTGCTTTATCTGCACCAGTGACTGCCTACAGATCAAAATTTTTGCTTGAAGGTCTTGCCATAAACAGCTCAATATCATGCTATATTCTCTCCTGCATCTTCCGAGGCCAAGGCTTTTTTTCAGCCTACAGTTGTGTGAAAGCTTTGCACAGCCAGGTCACATGGCAGTCACAAGCATGGTTGTGTGGTCAGATTGTGAACAGTCGCCGCTAGCTAGATCACGCAAGAGGGATTTTGTGTCATGGACATGYTGCCAGGAGAGTCCCACAGGGCCTCATAGCCAGCTTCCTGCTTGCTTTTCCCAAAAGCAGTGAGATGCCAGCAAAGATGAAGAGAGAGAACGAAAGACTGGTGGCTTGATGCTAGCCTTATACCTTCCTAGTACTTTTTAGTGTGCAACCTGTGCACATTGGTGCAAAAAGCTGGTTCCAGACCTTTCTCTCTTACAGCAGTAAGTTATTGTTGCCCTTTTTAGGAAACTTCGTCAGGTCATGCCTATGTAGTCATGTACAGACAGACTTGAGCTCTTTAGTATATTCCAGGATGGCTTCTTGGCCAAGTGTGCTAAGGCAGCTATTTGACTTCTGGATAGGAGTCAACCCACACCTGCCCATGAGAACTTGTCCTGTGACAGGTTTTCTGGTACTCCCAAACACAAGCCTAGAAAATAAGTTTTAACTTGCAGAGTCTTTCTTATAGTATTGTACCTGAAAGCACCAGCTGCAGAAAAGCAACAGCATCCAAAACACTACATGTTCCAGAGATGGAAGAGCCTTCATCCTGCTGTGAAAGTTGAAAAGAAACAAATTTCTTCCTCAACTTGTCATTGTGTGCAAAAATCTCCAAGTCAGAATTAATCTATCCAAACATAGACTTCCTCAGTACAGTCACCAACTGCTGAGTAGGCCTCCTCAGCCAAATGAGGTGCTTTCCAGAGCATGATTCAAGCAGATATCTAAATTAGGGCAAAAAAAGGCTTCAGGTGAGCAGCTCTGATGCAGACATCTACTACTGGACATTTAAAGACCAGTAAAATGAATCCCACCTCCAGAGACTTTTCGACTGACCCATTTTATCAAGAACTGTCATTTTTGCTCAGCAAAAAGCAAACACTTTCATCTGCATTTTTTATTTCAATTCATGCAGCATTCCAGGCTTGCACCTTAGATGCCTGGGAACGACTAGCCCTTTGGAGTGCGCCAATAGCTTAATAAAAATGGCAATAGCTTCATCATATAGCTGACTTCCAATCTGAGAGCTCACTTAGCCTTCTGTCATCTGATCTAACACACAGGTGGATTCCCAAATCAAATATATACTTTATCAAGCATCTTACAAGTCTCTGAAGTATGTATTTTGTAGCATTTCAGCCCAAATTACTTGCCAATAAGTTACTACTATTGTTCATATACCTCCCAAGATGTACATGGAGCTTTATAATCACATAAAATAGATAGGTCTCAGTCCAGAAAACCTCTGAATCTAAACAAAACATAACAACTAATGAAGATAGACTGCTATGTGGGGCTGGGGAAATGGTTACAACTAGTAAGGTTAATTTGGTATAGACTTCATATTAAAAAAAAATTTTTTTAATGTTTGCATTTTTTTCTGTTGTTATTTCTGGCCTTGGCATTTTCTGCTTGAAAAGTTACTTCCTGACCTGTCTGTTTTTATTTGCATTGAACCATTTGCTTCATCAGCATTTCCCAAGAGACTGTAGGATTGTCGCAAACTCCCTGCCACTTTATTTTAAGCAGACTGTATGTTCAAACTATTAGGAGCCACCTCAGCCCTCACTAGCAGTCAGGGAACGCTGACTGCATGGGGTGGCCTTCCTCAGAGGACCCCACTCTGTTTCCCCACAGCTGGCAGTCTGGCAGGGGAGAGAAAAAGATGGGAAGAGCTTCTTCACCTCCTGCACACAAGCCATGGCAATGTGGCGGCTTGTTTGCCGTGTGTGCCAGACATGGAAGAAGGTAGCAGGCTGCCTCACTGGATGCAGCCAGCACTCGATGGGGCACAGAGAGGTACAATCAGAGCACAGCAACACTCCTCTGCCCCTCTCTGCACATCCACAGCTGGTGTCAGATAAGCAGGAGGGGAACAAGGGAGCCACACCAGATCAAGACAAGATTAGGCTTTTGCAGTAACAGAGAGCAAGAGTTTTACCTAACAATGAAAGCATGTAAAAGGAAAGATAATGCAATGCAGATAGGACTTGACAAATTAATGTACTCCACAGATACAAAATGTAGGCAGATTGGTGACTATACAGGTACAATATGAAGATAAAACAAAATAAAGAAGGCAGGAAAGATACTTCACATCAAAAGCAAAAATTATTTCAGAGCTCTAGTAATGAATTACCTTAGGAGGGGAGAAAATCCTACCAAACTTATTTAGGTTCAGCAGCTAAGTTTCAAGAAGCATTTGGCTCTCTGCAGATGAGAATATCTGCAAGAAGAGGTTTAACATCAGATGAAAACAGTCTCAGTACCATATCCCTCTTATTATTTTGATTAACAATATAAAATATCTTAGTCTAGGTATGGTAATTGAATATGATCATATGATCCTATCTTATTCTGAGWAAGATAAAAAATATTAGCTAGCAAAGAATTTATTCTGACATTTTAGCCCAGCTCATCTGTATCCTCTCTCCACCTCTGATATTTCCTGATCACCTAACTTCTGTTTAGCTTATCTAATTCTATGCTGACACAAACTGCCTGCAATAGCTATTCATTTATGCTAAATTACTACTTACATTCTTATCCTAATCTGTTGCTAATAGTAATTATATACCGTTTTCTATATCATCTCACACTAAATCCTGATCATAGGCCTAGTAAGAGAGTTAGGATTAAATGATACCACATCTATTAGACAGCTGTTCACTTACACGCTGTTCTGCAGAAGCACAGTTGGGCGACAGCTCCCTCTGCACTTCGCCTCCACCCCTCCCCACCRATATGCCCTGAAACTGGTGTCATGGCTCATGGCCTTGCAGTGGTAGGAGTGTTCACTGTGAGGCTTAATGTGCCATGGGAGGAATCGGAGCCTCTCTGACCATAGACCACAGGGCAAAAYACTCACCAGGACCTCTGCCACCACCACGCTTCAAGCAGTGCTGGCGTGAAAACATCCAGTATGTCCCTCAAAAGAAGAATGCACAGGAGCAAGAAGTTTCTCTCAACTTAGTAGTGAGGATGTGATGCATGTCACTGTTGTACAGATGTCCTCCCAAGTCTCCTCATGATAGTCAAAGCCAAGCAGTGCCTGCCCATTACTACTATCCACAAAACATAGGATGAAGTTTGCCTGTAGTCCAAGAACTATTGACTACTGGAAGTCCCCTCAACTACCCTTTTAAGAGCTTACAGACTTCAATAGACCATTGGCTTTTTCCATTCTCTGCAGAAGAGTGAATTTTATCTGTAACACTTGCATACAGTACAGTGGCATAAATTAAATCAAAGTGGAGCTGAGGAAATCAATTACAGTGGATTCTCTGCAGGATTTAGATGGTTTGCTGTAAATAAGGCCCTGGGCCACACACTGAATGCTGAGAATGAACCAGTAATAATGAATTGTTACCCAGTCAATGAGCACTGTCCGACCAGTGCACTAAAAGAGGYCATCATGTCACAGAAAATAGAGCACGTGCATGTGTAATTGGAAACAATATCATACTGCATGCATTCAAGCAGCTGGAATGGAAAACACGCAAGCAATTTAATTCTTCTTCCTTCTAACTTTTGAGAGCTTTTTGTCCCAGGCTTCATATTTTCTGATTTCTTAGATTGAAAATACAAATACATAATACAACAGAGAATTGTTAACCATCACCAAAACCTTCATGAAACTCAGCTCTGAGAAACACCTAATGAAACTGCATTCATAAAGCAATCACGGAGTATTCAAAATAGGCACATGGGAAGTAGCTCATGGAAATGTACTGGGCTGGAGCAAACAAAGTGTGCCTGAATTGCCCCTGGGAAAAGCATGGCTACACAGTGTTTTGCAACAGAGGCTGCGTTCTTCAGAAAGGTATTTCAGAAACCGGCACGACTACAGATTCCATCATGTGCTGCCATAGTATCTTTTTATGGAAACATATGGATTTGCAGAAACTTATTCCACCTGCCTTGAAGGAACTAAGACATACAGTGCAAGCTTGTAAAGGCTGACAATTGTAGAACATCAATAATTCAAAACCTGCATGACTCACACTGCCCAACCCATCCCCCTAAGGTTACTTTTACTTAATATTCACTGAAGGCACATTGTTATTTCTTCTTCAAAAAAGTCATGAATAACTTACCATTCATTACCCAAGCACCTTTTTTTTGCAGTTGACTTCATCTAAAAGAATATGTAAGTATAGAAAATGTTGATTTCCCAGCCTCTTAAAATCTCCATAGTTCATTGCTGTTGAGCATAGAAGTATTATTCAAAAACTCTTGGTTTGCAGAAGACTACAGTTTTCTTGTTTGTTTTTAAAGCCTTAACTTTGTTTTGTACTTGTTTTGTAAACAATATCCACCTCTGTTCCTAAAAAAGTAACATAATGAAGAACAGAGGGCAAAAGCCACACCAGGTGAGCATTTGCGTTCAGCTAAAAATTAATAAATCAAAAGTCATACTTCAGACTACCGGAGAAATGTGGGCTGCTGAAGCCCTGTTACACCCTGTTTGGTAGAGGATGGTAGTAGGTTCTCAAGTACGCCACCTTGGATCATTTTAAATGCCTCAAACCCATGGGGCTTCTTCTATTTACCCTGGGAAGAAGGGACCTGTTGTTTCCTTACAGGCCTGCTCCATGTGATAAGATGGAATCTGTCGCTAGTCAGTTGCTGGTTTTCTGCTCAGGAATCACACATGAACCCACTGAGAATGGTACCTCTTTGAAAGCAGCATGAATCTTGTCATCAGTTACCACAGAAACATGTTGATTTTCACAGAATTGGTCCAGCTGGTTGAGCTAGAATATAGTTTTTAGAAAGAGTTTTTCTTTCAGTTTTAAGACAAGTGACAGAATTAGGATAGGATCAGGCCTTAGTTCTACCATCACTGTGAAGTTAGAACGGACTCCAAAAAAGTGGTCTTGCCCTTGGCTCCAAGCTGCTCAATTTCATCTAATTCTGCTCAGTTCCTCACATTAGCTGTGTGTTTGAGCTACCACGGTGAGTCAAATCAGGACAAAGGTCTGAGTAAAAGCAAATCTTTTCTCTTTTGACAGGGTAACTACCTTGGATCAGTTCACCATCCAGTTGAAGACACTTGTGCTAGCATCTCCAAGAGAAAGGTGGTGTTRGAATTGAAATAAGCATCGAAGCAGTGAAAGGGCAGAGCTGTTTCCCTCAGTGGTTTCTTCTAGTGTAAAATGATTGTGAAACTGAAACTCCAGTGCCACTGTATCWAATATGTACCTTATTTCCAGCCTGAATTTTCCTTCTTTCAGGTTAAACTTTAAGGTCCATTAAGTCTTCTCTGTTCTCAGCTATCAGATTTTTTTACTTATGTAGGTACCCACAACTGTGATTTCACCACCTTAGCTTCCTATTCCTAAGCCAAATCAACTGGCTTTCATCAGTGCCTAACATGCCTGTTTCACAGCACAGGTATGCTCCCCTACATGTYATTCGTTATAAATCCTCCCCAGATGGAAGATGATGACATCGCTTTGTCCCTGGCACTCCTTCATCTCTTTACTATAACAGTAAGCACCTTGTACTTAACATGAGGCGTATAATCAAATGCAAGCTGATGCCTCACACCTGGACTGGTGTACAAATGTCCTTTCACCTCTCGCAGGTAGCTACTGCACACTCACACCACCACCACATGCATCGCCAGTATGTCAGCCCTGGAGGAGCCTGGTACCTGCAGATGCCACTGAGCCAAAGGACAGAGGAGGCCCTTGCTGAGCAAGAGGCCCATGTGAAGCTTCCTCCCCGCCATGTGCATTTCTGCTCTGGGGGAGGGAGGTAGGCATGACTACTCCCATGTCAGCAGGGACTCGAGCAGACCTGTTACATCAGCACAAAGCAGCACTGGGAGATGTCAGCCTGGGTCTGGACTTAGCTACCAGCCCTATCTCCTGGAGCCCTTTCCTTTGGAAAACCTTGAATATGAGAGAGTCTTTCTATTCCTTCTTGAGATACAAAAAAGGCCTAGAAAATGTTTAGTTGGTCACCCCCGATAAGCACCCACTCCCAGTGATGGTGCCACCCAAGTGGCTATACTTGTTTCCTCACTCTTCTCAAAATCATACTCTTCTTCCAYAGTGTTACCCTAACTGAATTTTTCCCTCTTCAGCTCCTGCTGTGCCTTGTCAGCCCTCTACTGACACAAGTCCTACGTCAGCCCTTTGGCTCAGAGCAAGCAGAGCTTTTTGCTAGTCAAACAAGAGTTTACTGAGGACAGGGCTAAAGTAGCCTTATGCTCCTAATTGAATTCAAAATGAAGTCTCATCCTCCAGAACATAAACATTCTGCAAAATCATCTCCTAAAACAGAACAAAGAAAGCAACAACAACAACAAAAATACAACAGAAAACACTAACATTGGATTCCAAGTTTAAACAACCAAAAGAATTTTGTCACCAGCAAAATGCTAGTGACTAGCTCAGGCTTTAGCTCTCCAATGAATTGCCAAGACCCAGGGTTAGGTGTTGCAATGGTGCTCTGCAGCAGCAAAGATGGGATGGGTGTGAGACAAGGAAAGCACCCAGAGACCTGTGGGGCTTAAACAAGTTAAATCGAGTAACATACCATCAATACATGCCGCAAGCAATGGAGACTTTAATTTGTCTCCTACCATGATTAAAACTTGGAAGTCTATGTAACACAGTTTTTATAAGGACAGGGCAAGTATAGCTGACAGGTGATTAATAACTGTAACAGCCAAAGCACTTTTTTCTTTGTTAAGTTTATGCAGAAATATAGATGTATATATAATTTCTTTTCCTAAGTTGTTACACTATGGGCCATATGTCCAGAAAGCCACGCCCCATAAGGGTTAATGAGCTCAGTAAAAATTAGCAGTTCAGTGTCTATCAGATGATGCTTACTGCCGAGGAATTTTTAAAACATTATGTCAAGTGGTAGTACTAGGCACTTGTTTGACTACCACAGCTCCCATGGAAGCCAGTTTAGATGCTTGCCTTCAGTGAGAGAAAAGTCAGAGTACGACACTTCAACTATAGGCCTAAAATATGGCCTTGTGCCCTGCTAAAAATTCAATATTAAGAATTTACTAGTATGACTAAATTCAGGCAGCCCAAATCTTCTCTTTTATCTCCATAGTCTCAACTTACTAACTCCTGTCAGTACTAACAACCAAGCTGAGACTTCAGGGAACAGATCTGTCAGTGATCTCATCTCCAAAATTATCTGGTAGCTCATCAGAGGTCATGTGTATGCAAGAGCTTGTGTAGGATGGAAAGTGTGGTCACAGGCAGAAAAATGGAGCCATGATATAGATCATCTCAAGCTCCTGTTGGTCAATAGTTTACATGTTTTTGAAGCTGCTCAGCTTTGTGTAATATATTCCTAGGGTCAGAAAGAAGGACTCGGTAGCACCTAAGTAGGTGGGAGACCTCAGCCTCAASGTACAACTGCAAAACCACTTGGTATTTCTACAGGGAGTATAGAGAAGGCAAGACACCCGGGTAGAGTCAGTCCTTGGAGCAAGCCTCCCACCACCCTGTGATTATGGAAAACAAGGGCCTATCTTCTCCTTTACATCTGGCTTTATGAATGGTGCCTTTGCCACAGAAATGGTCACCACTTGTATCCAGAGGAAGCTGTTCACTACTAACACTTTTCCAAAGATTTAAACAGCATTTTCCAAATAATGGAAAGGAAGGAAGGAAGATAAATAGCCAGACACTTCCTTTCAGGTGACAACTCTGCAAATAGCAAGGGTGAGTGACCCCTGTAGCACTCTGCTGATATACACGCACATGGAGGCTTTTGCATGTGTGTGACCAGTGCTTTGCACCACCTAACTAGGGTTTTCAGAGCTTCTGAGCACAGCACATTACAAGCTCTGTGCTTTGAGTGCATGGAGTCTGTTGGGCCACACTTAGCAGCAAGCAGTTTTAGGAGCAGTGTATTCACCAGATTTTAAAAATATCACAATGCATGTCTCGTGCCTTTGCTTGAAAGATCTCTAAGTGCTTTATAAATATGCATGAATCAATCCCCAATGATGTGCCAGAGATATTCTATAGACTGTGCTGAGGCATGTTCGCAAGAGTGAGGCTCTGCAGAAGCAATTCACAATAAAGAAGCATTATTATTGCCTGTTCTTTGCAGTTCACCTTGAGAAATTAGACATAAATACTGCGATGGCAGCACTGTCTGGATTGTACAGGCAAAGCTGCCAATCTCAGAGTAGCAGAGTAAGAAAAGAAGTATTTCGATGTAGCTCCCAAGTTATACTATCTCCCACGAAGACACAGCCAACTGCCTTTTCACACGTACAATGCCCTCCATCACTCCTCAAAATATACTAAATCACAATGCCGCCTCTGTTGATTAGCAAAGACTTCACATGAGAGCTTCTACTCAACATGCTGTTGCACAAACCCAGAATTATAAACCAGAACCGTTTCCTAATCGTAAAATCAAATGTTTTAAGACTGAGCTACCCAGTGAGCTCTCCAGGTCTGCAGTTAGAAGGTGTTGAATAAGCCAGAGCTCTGAATTTGGAGATTGTGACATTGTAATCAAATAGTGAGAAATCTGTTTTGTGGCTGTGCAATCAAGTGTGTGAGCCTGGCAGAAGGGGATTAAATGAGACTGGGGTGTAAATTTACATTAGCTGGAAGTATAAAACAGGCCTAAGACATGTTAAGCAGACACTAGGCCTGTAAATAATGACACAAACATAATAAACAGACTCTTGGCAGGAAGCTGCCCTTAGGACAAAATGGAAGAGGCTCCTGAGATTTGATGAAGGAAAAGAAAATCACTGAAAAGAGAGAGGAAGTACAATCTGTCCCCAGTGTGTATAAAACACAGGGCTAAACAAATCAGAATAACCTTGAGACGTGCAGGCCTCCCTGATATTTCTCAGCTTCTCAGCTGCCCATGTTCCACTTGCAAAGCCATAAATAATGGAAAGAAAACTCTCAAACACTTCAACAACAGAGCAGCTTCCAGGTATTCTATCACCAAAAGCAGTTTCCAGTATTTATCATGGGGATATAACAGCAAAAACACTATTCAGGCTTAATGTCATTGACCACTACAAGATCAAAAACAAAGCCAATCTCCTCTATCCTTCAACTTCAGTAAGTTAACCAATTTGCCCTACATTGGCCCTTTTGAGTCCCTTTTGTGGTGGAGAGCTCCAGAACCTTCTCAGTTAGTTGAAATACTGCTATCTAGAATAGCAGGCATATATATAACATCTAAATAAATAAGATGCCTTTTATTTTTAAGCCACAGATTCTTAAGGGTGTTTTCTGTCAACTCTCAGCTCAAGAGGATGATCACAGAGGATCTGTTCGGTCAGCACTGCAGAGGAAGAAAGCTTTTGACAGGTTTGGGAATAGCTTCCAGGTCACTATTTAGTCACTGAGGGAGGAAAAGTGGGGCAATGTTTCCATCTACATGCACAGATCCTTGTTCAGATTGGAAAGTTAACAGGAGTGGAAGGACACCTATAGAAGAAGAAGACAGACAGGACACTAGCAATACAGTATTTGTGCATTTAGCATCATGTAGGCACAAGAATTGTGTTCCTGTGGCTTGCTGCTTCCTCAAGAACCAGTGTGTGCTGTGTGGCCTAGAGTGCCAAACGAGCAACTGCAGAGTGATTAAACTACTAACTCTGCTTCCAGCAGTTTTGGGAAAAGTCTGCCCWATTTGCCAAGATCGCCCTTCCCTATGCACGCTGGCTCTACCTAGCTATCTTCCGCTATCTACTGCAGGCTCGAGAAAGGAACTAGGCATGGCGTGGGCCTCCCATACAGCAATACTGTGAGGCAGGAACAAGAGGAGGGAGCTGCTGGCTTCTGTCACCAAGAGCAGAGGCTTTGACCCCTGGTAGCATAAAACTGCTCCAGTGTTATTTCTTTTCAGCCAAAAACTACATCACTTTGTGACTCTTGGCCACTTCCCTAAGAGGCAGGGAGGGAATCTATATTGCCAGGGCAGGGTTCGTCTGCCTAGACCCAGACTGTTTTTCCTTTGCCTCCTGCCCTCTGTATCGCTGACTACACACCTCCCCACTTCACAAGCTCTCCAAGCAAGGTTCCAGCCAACACCAGTCTCAATCTGTGCATGACTCCTGTTCATCCGGGAGGTTGAGCCCTGGAGGAGGTGAGTATGCTCAAATCACCTACGTAAATACAAGTGGTAACAGCAATGCTTTTGTATAGCAACWGGGATAAATTCAAGTTGCTTTCTTATCTTTAACCTTGGCCATCTCCCATGCTGAGGCTGACTTCCATAGCCAATTGCAGCCTGTACGTACTTTGTGAAAACCTAACTCCACTTCTTACTGGGCTCCACTGATCCAGTCTCTGTCTCTCTCCACGCTCAGCCACCCACATGGTCCGAAGCCTGCCTTATATTCTCTTTGTACTACACCACCAGACAGCTCCCTCCATCTTGCTTTCTGGCATGAGGAACACAAGAGCACACAGAAGAGCCTCGCCGTTCTCAGTCCCTGTGCTGAGCACTACAGTATTCCCAAGCAGCTACCGCTAAACTCCTTCTTAGTTTCTGAAGTCCTATTCTGAAGCATGCCTTGGTGCCATGAATCTCTACTGACTACATGTGACTGTCAAATTTCAAGAGATGCTAAGCAGGCCAAATAGAGGCAATTTATCTTGGAAAAAGAGCAAAAGGCATGCCCGTGACACTATGGCATCCCACTGTGAAATCACAAGCATGGAAGCATCAAAGTTTCTCAGGAAAAACACTTTTAAACACACTGTTTAAAAAAAAAGAGACATTTCTTTTTAATGTAGTATGAACAAAACAACAATGGAAATGACTGAACTAACGTAGGCAAGACTTTCCGCAAAATTTCAGTCTAAAGTGGATACTTGACCCAGGAAATACCCATTAAAATGATTCAAGACTGGCAAAATAAAAAAATAAAATAAAAAAAAGCAAGTAAAATGACGGTAGATTTAAACTTTGGGCAATGCTAGGAGACCTACCTGTACTACACATGCATCTATGTAACACAGTAGATGTTACGTTGTGGGCCCACAAACCCAGACCTGCAGTCACCATAGCCACCTATCTGTGATGTCCTCACTACATTCCTTTTTCTCATTTTCCTTAAGAAATCTGAAAGAGGACAGGTTTATAACTGGAAGGACTAGAATGAGTTGTTAAGTTGGAGATTTTGAGTGGGAGAGAGATTATCCATGCTGTCCTCCTCCCACAGATTTCACATTTGTGCCTTCCTCATATGAGGTGTTGCTCTTGGCACACAGAGGATGACCTAACACTCAGAGAGGCAAGCTTTGCTGCTGTCCTYGAGGTATCTCTTTCTGCCACTCAGGTGGCCTCCCATGGCCAGAAGGAAGGGAGAGACTGAGCCTTTCAGCACTTATAGACTGCATATGTAACTGCATCCAGYGTACCTGACAGATCACCCCTAGGAGGTAACAGGCAGGCAGGCAGCAGGAGACAGTGGCACAATCAGTGTGTGTATATGTTTCAGACTACAGCCTGCATTCCTGTTCAGAGCCATCAAGTTTTTTGTTATTATCACAACTCTCAGCAGACAGGGACTGGGAATTCCTTCTTTAGCTGCCTTGTGGTGAGAGCWGATCAGTATTTGCAAGGAAGGCTGGCATTCAGCTTTGGTCCTTGTTAAATATCACAACGGGTAGTGGGGAGAGAAAAGCAAATTTCCCATTCAGGGAAAGAGGGAGATTGAACTGGACTCACACCCTTCAAACTCATGTCTCCATCAAAGGGAGGAGTTGCATGCTTTCTAAAGGCTCCCATGCATTGTCTCTCTCTGCTCTCATGTTATGCACTACACAAATTTATAGATCTGTTTTCTCCTTGTTTATTTTGTTTAGCATCCCATTTCTACCGAGCAGCTTCACCGTGCATAATACAGCAGCTGCCAATAAGTCACTAGGATAGACAACCTTGTTTTCCACAGGGAAGCATGTGTAGTCAGAAAGAAATGAAGCATCTAAAAATAATGCCCTTAACACTCTACATGCAGCTGGTTTTCTCCAATTTTCCACTGGCCTGCTGCTGTATGCTGATGACAGTGTAAGAGGAGATCAGAGAGCCAGCTCAGTACTTTTCCATGCAAGAATGAAATCTCTAAGAATAACAATTTATCAGAGGAGCTGTGTCTGTTTGACCTGGCTCATTTTCAGCGATTAGAAACCAAATAACTCACAATGTATTGTGTTGACTTTGTGGGTTTTTTTAATCTAAGAAGTGATTTTCATGTTTCATCATTTTTTTTTTTTGGGGGGGGGGTGGAGGGGAAAGAATGCACATCTGTCTTCCAAAGTGGATCAGTGAGAGGATAATAACAAATAATGATAACTTACCCACGTGGAGCGCCTTTCATCTTGAAGGATCTCAGAAATGCTATAGAGTTTGTGGTCCGGTCCTGAACTGCCAAAGTCACTGCTGATTTCAGTGGGAGCAACAGCAGGACCCAAGGCCAGATGGTATCACTGCAACTCTACTAGTAACCAGCTTGCCRGCAGAAAGCTATACTTTCGCTGTTGGGGAGAGAGGTATTTCTGGCTCTGGAACTGTTAAGTTGTATGTTAGAGTTTGTACTCTCTTAGTCCCTTGGGRAGAAAAGGGATCTTATTTAGAAGTAACCATCACCCCTGGTCTCCCACATTGCCAGATGAGCAGGCCAGGTGAAGCGAATGGTAGGCAGCCCTGTGACAGAGGACATAACCATGAAAGAGCCTGAAAACCTCAGCATTGCAGTCTCTGATAGTTTCAGTATCATAATCTCACCTATTGAGATGGTCATTGCATCACTGGCTCTATCTGTGCTAATAAACTGCACAGTGGCAAGGCCCATGCGCTTCATTGAGGTCAGCTGACATGGACTGATCGTATCCATGCTGCAAACCTCTTAGCCTGCAAACCAGGGCTATGTTCAAACTGCCTATTAGGAATGGTTCTTGCCCTGAGGGGCCTGATGCCATGCGCAGGAAATATTTAGGAGGTGCTAGGTGCMTAGGAATTATGCTAATTAAACAATCATGTTACAGCACCTGGGCCCACACACCTGTAGGCATTACTTTATTAATATAGACATAACTACTGGTTTCGCTGAAGCAGTGTCCTATTTACTGTTGCAGTGCTCTAGCCCCAGTGATATGAGTGCACACACAGTCAGGGAAGAGCTGGAAAAGGCTAAAAAAATCCTTGCAGGATTTACAGGGCAAAGCCTGCCTTCAAGCAAAGCCAACAGGGTGGAAATGAAACAGCCTGGGGTGCTTTCAGACTACACAATTGAGTCAGAAAAAGTAAAACCCATACACTCAGCAAGAAGTCAGATCCATTTGTGTATTACCTGCATGCACACAAAGGCCTTTCCCTCCACTGTCTCCTCCCTGTCCTCCTTCACACCATACAAAAACATTTGTATTAAGCTAATGAGATGCACATTCCAGCGCTTTCCCAAATTGAGCCATGATTACGTTGATGACTCAGAAATGCCAGGTGCAACTTCAAAGCAATGACGATAGGATCTCCAAATTAGATCTCAAGGAGACACAAATTAAACATATAATGGTGAAGGATGAAAGTAGGAAAGAATTGGTTGAGTCTCTGGAAATATTGCTCAGATACTCAATAGAGAATTGAAACAAAACCACCTGGCTTTAGTATTTGAGAATACCATCAGGACTCCCTTGGAGGAGGCTTGCTGGAGTCCTCAGCCAATGGGAAAGGCAAAAGTTCTTTCCCATCTCAGTGGACATCTATCAAACAAAATGGGATACATTTTCAAGGACTCTGCCAAATTTAGATGTTGTGTACTCCTGCCTGGCTGTCATGACCACTCTGGAGGTCACGCAAAGAGAAATATTTCTCACAGCAGAAAAGTAAGAGGAGAGGACTGCATAGCAACCTCCTCTTTCAAGTATAGCACAAGCTTCTCCATTCCCTCTAGGAAAATCCTGCCTACGTGCTACGATGCCACAACCCATCTCGAGTTCTAAATTTGTCCAACATACAACATCTGGGAGATATTCACACACACACGAAGAGCCCTGTCCTGCAACACAGTGGGAGGAGCCACGCGGGACCACACTTACTCCAAATGTTTACCAGACAAAATAGCACTGGATACTATATATAAAGAACTGCAATTTAGAGGCCCGAATCTGCTCCTTTTGAAGGCAATGGCAAAATCGCCACTGTCTCAGCCTGCTGCAACCAYTGATCCTTCAGAAGACCCTGAAAAGAAGCAGCAGTGAGGGCCTATCATTGCCTTGGCAGCAGAGACAMAAAACGTGGTCGCAGCACACACAGCAGGTGGCCAACAGTCATACAAACAGCTGTTGCAAACGCCTCRTGAAGCAACCCCCAGTGAGAATTACAAATAAATTTAGCCCTTTAGAAAATAACGCATGGTTCATATCATGAAGTCTTAAGTTATGAGCTGGGCAGCAGCAAAACCCATTGTCATTAGGGATGTGGCTCTTTCCTCATCTCGCCATGTCTTTCCAGATGGTTCTGTGAAACTTTTATGTAATTTTGCTTTCCAACAATCTGGTTTAAGTATCCCATACATCCCCAAAGAACCCTAAGAAATCATTGTGCTATGCCTGCACACAAGTCATAGGCCCACCCTGAGTTCAGCATTGTCAAGCTACCACCCAGACACAAATCAAAACTTCATTTAGGAATGGCAGAGCTGGTTAACATTACTTRAGCCAATCCCAACAATATTCCCTTCTTTCTTCAGAAACATCCATCASACAAGCAGCTTCACATCCTAGTCTGTTAGCTTCTACTCAGCCAATAAACACACACCACACTACAAAGAGGCAATTCTTACCGCATAGGAGAAATCCTGATTTTCTCCACAAATTCAGAGACCAGAACTACCTAAAGTACTATTGTTCACTTAGGTGCTCTCTGATCACTATCACAGTGCTGGTGTTTTGCCACTCATACTGATCTCTGCAAAATACGAATTGTATATCCTAGCCCAACGTCAAGTGAAGCCAAAGGTGAATTTCTGAAGCCAGTATCTTTGCTCCAGATTGGATATAGAGTGATCTAAACTGGATTAAGAGTGACCAGGCTGGAGGGCTATGTGCCTTGAAACAAGTGTTCTTAGAACATTTGGGTTTAATCAATACTTTGTCCCATTTTAAAGTTAGGCCAGGAAAAAATAACTATATTTTGCAATCAAACARTATTTATATTGTTCTTTCATGCTCCAGCTTTTTATAGTCAATGCATATGGCCCTAAAGGCAACTCCATTTCAAGGGAGTCTACTTCATAGATCATGGTTTCTGGGAGAGAAGTAGAATGAAAGATTCACTTTGATGTTCTGTAGCCCAAAGCAGAATTTTCATGAGACACACTTCACTACCAAAAATAAGTAAATAAATAAATAAAAAGAATCTTCTGGGTGTCTGCAAACTGTATATAAAAATAAAATTTTTAATATAMAATAAAATTGTTGTTGACTGTAGAAATATTCCCATGGTTTATGATGTCAATCTGAGTATGCAGTACAGCCACAGGACACTGCATAAGGGCTACACTGTCAACTGAGGCACAGCATTTACAGTATTACTAATCACTCCTCCTCTCATCTTCTCAGAAAGCTGAGTCCCCTAAGTATTAAACAGGTTACACTGTGTTTGCTTGTCATTGAGCTAGCAAGAGGATGGGGGTAAGAAGAAATTCCCSTTGTGCGGGGTTTTGTCCTGGTCTTATCACGCTAAAGGCTGGCAGAGCACRAGCACTCTCATGCGTTAGCACAGGTAGCAGGCCTTCTGCCCAGTATGTTAGGGTGAAACATGGGGAATGGCAGTCTCCCCCCACCGTTGCTATCAAACTACCCTGCAGAGCTGGGTAAATCATGGCATCTCCCCACATCTCCATGACTCCGGCAACCCTTTGTAAACTTTGGCTATTTGGGCCATATGCTCCTTTGGCCAGGAACTGTTTTCTCCGAGGTGTTTGTATAAAGCCTGGCATGCTGGGATCTCTGCAGAAACCGATAAGAATCATCATTGTGCATGAAGCCTGCCAGAGCAGCTGCTGGGGTTGTACCCAGGAGGCACTGTTGTGTAATGCCTCCAYGTTTAAGTGTTATGACCTGAAATTTCCATTCAGAACTCATTAGGTGCTACTTGAGGGGAACAACAAGTACGAAGTTAGTCTACACTTGGAAGCTCCTTAGTAGGACACAGAGCTAAGTCTCAACTTTCACCTTCTCTCTGAGCTCATGACTTGCAAGTGCTTGCTTTACTAATCCAAATTTTTGCCTCCTCCTACTTCTCTCATGGAACAGGGGCCACAAGATTCCTTTTTTACATTCACAGTTACCAAACTCTGCTTCAAGTAGAAAAAGWGTATCTGTGAGCTACAACAGGCAGTGCTACCATTTGTCCACATTTTCCTCTTCTTCTCAAGTGCAATCATCTACGATCCTCAAATTTCAAACACTTACCTGGGGAGACCTCTCTTCACAACTTCCAGAACTGAAAAGTTGTGAAGGGTTTAAAGTTTCCTGCCATTCTAGGAGCACCTCAGCCTCAGTTCCTAAAATAGTCTTTCCTCTGGCCTCTAAAAGTCCACTATCAGCAAAACCCTCCTTCACTTCCATGTTCCTTAGACCTGATCTGAAGAAGGAGGAGGGTCAGTAGCACACAGTTCAGTAAAGAAAGACTGCTTACCAAAAAAATAAATAAAAATAAAAAAGGAAGTTTCCGATAGAAGAGCTAGGAATTTGCTTAATTCTTCTGCCAGTATCACATAGTATATGTAGATAATAGAGAAAAATACATATATATAGTAAATAAGTGTAATTCCAAGATGAGGATAGTTTGTCTGAAATTTGTCTTAAATGATTATGAAGATTAGACTAAATATAGCTTCAATATGGAGAAGGAGGTGGTATATTCTCTCACCCTGTCTCCAAGAGTTTGGACAATTAGGAAGGAATAAAGAGGATGAAAAGGGAATGAAAGAGTCTTTCTCACACACACACACACACACACACACACACACACAAATCTGCCCTGAACTGGCACAATAAAAGTATATTATAAACCTAACATTGCTTACGAGCACTGTATGAATCAAAAAGAGGTCAAAAATCATAGAATGGTAAGGTTGGAAGGGACCTCTGGAAGTCATCTATTCCAACCCTCAGCATAGCCCATACAGAGGTTGAACCCATGACCTTGGCATTAGCAGCACCAYGCTCTAACCAACTAAGYTAAACCATCATCCCGCAGAGATGACAAAATGCCTGCCCAGCCTTTGTCTGTAGGCATATTTTTGTTCTTGCTGTAATTGTTTAATAGAGAAAGTCATGTGAAAATCACTTGATTTCTTTATTAAGCAGTAGAAAGATTACTTAGACCCAGTCTATAACCTTGGGCCTGAGCTAGCTTACACCGAGGATAGAGTAGAGCAGGCTGAGCTCCCTTTCCCGTTTGCAAAGCCTATGATATTCACTTACAGGTCTGTCATCCTGAAATTAAATACTTCAGTGATTTTCCCCCACCTTCCCTATCCAAAGCAATGCTAGAGCCTAGCAATCATGTGAACTCTGTAATAACACACTGGCAAATTCACAATGGAAGTAAATCATTTCAGTGAGGAATCAGATTTCATTTTAAGTGTCGAAGAACTTATTTAACCAGAAGCAAAAGAAAGTCAAAATTAGGAATCTGTTTACTAAATGTAGAAGTAGCACAGGGCTGATAATAACTACCCTTTCTGACAAGAAATGTGATGGGATAATCCACTGTTATTCTTGTCTTTKTGCACTATTGGTGGCTACAAAAAAAAAGAAAAGAAAAAAAAATAAAGGTAAACGTTTTGGAGATCAATTTTTCCCTGTGCAGTTCCATGGAGGTCACAGCTCAGGGTGATGATATAGGGCAGGATTTAGATTACCCAATGTAGTGGTCATCTCTTAYAGGCCATGTCTACTTAACATTCAGTCACACCTCTCTGGTAGGACAAATTTCTGGACAACATCAAAACAAGAAGGAAAGGCAAGGAATAAAAGTGGAGGTTCATCTATCCTGCATCAGATACATCTATGAGTCTCAAGGAAGGATGTTGAATATCTGGTTAAAAATAAAATAAGGCACCAATCTCATGTTAGAAAGCTGCTAAAGACCACCTAAATAAGGAGAGGAAGATGAACAAGCTTTTTCTTGAGCAAATATCAGAATGACCCTGATGGTAGATGGGTATCTTTTGGACAAACAATTCTGTAGGACAAGTGCCTGCACCATGCTAAATGCAGCTTTTTATTTTGGATGGAGAATGCTGCTGAGGCTTGACTGTGCTTTTTGTCTGATTCCAACTGATTGGCAAGTGACAAACTGAGAGATAATTTGAGTGACATGATGGAGTTTATCATTCTAAGAAAAAGAAACGAAAGCAGCAGAACAGGGATAATAGTGCTCAGGAGTGCAGAAATCACCAGTTAAGCAAATGGCTGGTAAAGTCTTCTGAGAATATAATTGGGGACATCTGCGAATTAGTAACTGATACTATATTGAATGTGCAGTGGCAAAGTATCAAGATTCAAAAGAAAGGTCTTGATATAACCTCTGAGTCAGTGACCAGAATATCAAAAAGGACTTCTGCAAATAATAGAAGCAAACGCACATAACTAAGGATGAGTGAATTGGAACAGCATAAAGCACATAGGAATAAATGAATGTCAAGTAACAAAGGATATAAAGGCAATAAGAAATAAATTAGATGAGTAAAAAAGGTGCTTTTCCAAGCAGGAAGAACAGCCCACAGAGATGTAAAATAGATGATAACATGCTTTTTTTTCAGCATTCACAAAAAAGTTAACTATGACTTAGTGTTAACAAGGACATAGCAAGGTAGACTACAGTGTAAAAAACAAGAGTTAAAAATAGTTTGATAAAACAAAGGTATTCCAATAATCAGGGCATAAGGAAATCCACCTTCGCATGTATAAGGAACTAGCTGCAGTAATCTGAAAGCCTTCAAGAGGAGGCAGAGGATAGGAGAGGTACAAGAGGATTCAGAAGAATGTAGTACTTTTCTAAAAGGATAGGGAAATTACAGATCTGTCAGCAAAACAGGGACCTCTGAAAACCAGAAACTGCTGTTAAACAGTTTTTTGCAAGTACTTAGAAGATAATAAGAAACAGCTAAACTGGGCTTGTCAAGAACAAATTTTGTCAAATTAATATAATTTCCTCCTTAGAAAGGATGACTGACACGGTGGATTCAGGGACATTAGGCTACAAGGAGTTGCTTTACCATTGTATGTCAGCTCACATTCTCCTCTAAGAGCAAAAATGGTATGGTCTAGGTCTAACTCTGGGTCTGTCTGGTGGAGTTTTAAAAATAAGAAAAGAGGAACCTACAGGCCTCTTCCAAACCCTGCCAAAGCAGGGGCCATGACAGAGTCAAGAGTGCTTTCTCCTGCATGACCTTATGCTGAAGCCATGCTCAGTTTGTTTTCGAAAGAGAGAGTATCTTTGATGCTCAGTTTGCATTTGCTCAGGTTTCTCTCAGCTCTTACCAGACAAGTGGTTGAGTYAGAGCTCAGACAGCTTTTTAGATTCTTATGGAGTTATGTTCCYGCAGCAAGGAAGCAGGGAATCAGAGAAAGTGGGCTTAAAGGGAAGGGAGTTGGAGAAAGACACTATAAAAGAATGAAGAAGAGATTCTGACTATGTCAAGAGAAGTATGGGGCTCTAAGATGAGAGGAAGAGTAGCTAAGGGAGGAAGGATGGTGCTGTGGGAGGAGGATGCCTTGTGAGAGACAAAAATGCCCAAAATGCTGGAAAGAGAATTCAAGAGGATGGGGAGAGAGAGACAGCCAGCAGACACACATTCCTGGGGAGGGAACGTTTTTGGAAACTTTAGTTAGCGATTCACACAGTCATTCCTTCTCTTTCTCTCGTGCACAGAAAATCATGCAGTTGCACACGCAGAACAGCCTACTTACATTAACAAATACATGCAGCTAATCTCACACATCACAATGCTCCCAGAAAATACCTTAATTAGATTCTTTATTTTTGGTCAGAGTGTGATATCAATAAAGGTTATCTTAAAGCAACCAGCTTGGAAGCTGGTCTCCCTGGGCACACCATACAGTCAAGGGACAGAGAGAGGTTCCTCCAAAAGGAAATTCAAAGCAAGAACCTAATTTAAGTGTCCAGAAGCATGCTGTGGAGGAGGTTTTCTCTCTTGACTATACAGAAAGCTTTGGAGCCAGTCTTCTGAATTAGTGACCTGAAAGTAGTGCAAAGATGATCTAACGTGCTTCAATAGGACAAAGTAAGTGATTGCTTTCAGAACACATCAGGAAGTTCAGGTCACAGAATCACAGAAGGTTTGAGGTTGGAAGGCACTTCTGGAGATCATCTAGTCCAACGTTCCTGCTCAAGCAGGGTCAACTCAAGCATGTTTCCAAGGCTTATGTCCGAACAGCTTTTGAATATCTCCAAGGATGAACACTTCACAACTTCTCTGGGTAAGCTGTTCCAGTGCTCAATCACCCTCACAGTAAAGAAATTTTTTCTCATATTCAGACAGAACTTCCTGTGTTTCAGTTTGTGCCTGTTGCCTCTCATCCCATTGCTGGGCACCACTAAAAAGAGTCTGGCCCCATCCTCTCTACATCTTCCCTTCAGATACTTATACACATTGATAARATGCGTCCTCCTTCTCCCCTCCCCCCTCCCAGTCTTCTCTTCTCCAGGCTAAACAGCCCCAGTTCTCTCAGCCTCTCCTTATATGAGCGACGCTCCAGTCCCTTCACCATCCACCATCTTACAGCCCTCTGCTGGTGGACTYGCTCCAGTAGATCCACGTTTCTCTTGTACGAGGGAGTCCAGAACTGGACACAGTACAGGTAGGGKTTTTTTTTCTGTAAAAAGATATACTTGCTAAATTATTTACAATATTAAAATACAAATATTTTATTTTTTTCATTTTTCATTAGAATTTTTTTCAAATTTTCACCACAAAACTGAAACTCTTTCACAAAATATTCTCTAGAATAAATTTCTCCAGAAAAAAACAGAATTCAGCTAGTCAGATGACAGCTACCCAGTTTGTTTAAGTTCAGGTTGCTAGATACTTGAAGTTTTTTAGTTCTCAGTTTTTCCTAATGGAAAACATGAGAAATATAATTAAACCCAGATATTTTTGCCAAGGAAATTTCCATTTTGGCTAACATGACAGYCTTCATTTAAAAAGCATTTCATGTTAAAAATTCCACTGAAAAGACATTTTAAAGAGGTTTCTACTGCAGGCGATGGTGCAATATAAATATCTAGGCTACACGGGGGAGAAAGAAGTAGATATTTTGATTTGTCAATATACTTAAGCATGAGAAAACTCTGACCACACAGGCAGCTGAGGTTCATTGCATGCTGCAGGATGTTGTAGTTAAACTAAATAATCAAGATGTAAAAAGCCCTGGCATGAACACCTTTGCATTTGCTCTGCTTGGAAATTACCAATTCACATGTCTGAAATGTTGGTTTGGCTTACTGTTGCAGGATAGCTCATGTGATGGCTTGTCACACTCCGAAGAGGCTGAATCAAGATTTGATAAAAGAATGAACATAGATTTACACTGTCACTTAGTGACACACTCTCTCAATTACAGATTAATCTGCTGAGTGGATGAGAAGCCTCTTGAAAAAAATATACATTTAGTCTATTAGRTAGAAAAACCCTGCTAAAATTTTGAGGGCAGGAGAAGGTAGATGAAATGCTTTGCAATGGGAATTAATAACAAATTCATTGGTGAAAAAATAATTTTATTGTGAAGAAGGGAGACCAGAAAAGATATTTTCAGACTGACCAGAGAAGTTTCTGTAGCTAGTAGGAACATCATGTTCACATAAGGAGGCAAAGTTCCAGCAGTTCTAACTTTAGTTCTGGAATAATAAAAGCTGAATTACTACTTGGTTAAAGGTATTTTTTAAACATATGTTAGCCCCATCATTCTGTGTTCTGCTGTGTTTCCCTTGCACTATGACTACTGTAGGCAGAAAGACCGGTCTAGACCTGGATTAATTAGTAATACAAAAGAGAAGAAAATATGTCAGAGCTGGTCTTCGCAATTTGTTAAAGTCATCACACAGGCTAGAGAGTGTTGCAGAAAGTGCATATTGTGTCCCTTTCTATGACAGATGCATTCTCATTTATTTATATYGAATAGTAGCACATTCCCATGCAGTTATGATGTAGTTGTGACTGTGGATAGATCCAGAAAGTATCCAGAAGACCTACAAATTGATCTGATGTCAACAAAAGTTTTATGCTTCTGTAAATCCAGTTGCTGACATACTGCATACCTACAAAGGGACCTGGACATACAGCAGTCAGCACTGCAGCTGCTTAATGTTTTYGGTTTGCTCCTTAATGCAGTAGACTATGCAGTAGGATTCCCAGCACTAAGCGAGGCAGCAAGACTCTTTATAGGCTGCCTGGGGATCTGCCCTTACAGAGGGATCCACAACAGTTCACTTAAGGAGAAGCTTCAGATAGCTCAGAGAAAATGTCAAGGACACACATTCAGCTGCCTTGTTCTGAGCTATATGAAGTATTTCACTGCATACTAGACCCACTCTCTTAATCCTCCCCCATATTGAGGTGCCTCAGCATTTTTATTCAAAAAAAAAAAAAAAAAGTCAGAAACTCACCAAATCTCGGTTTTAAAAGCAATGATAGATATCCAGAGGG
>NW_028185373.1:413526-464226 GCF_003343005.1 Rhea americana
ATAAAAAAAAAAAAAAAAAGGCAAGGCAAAGTCACTCCTTCATCTGAGGTCCCACTGCTGTCACAGCTCGTTTGAGGAGTGACTGCAGCATTCATAAAGAGACCTGGGGCCAGTTCCCTCTTCTGCTGAGATTCAGATCTACCTCTACCTCCATACACAAGCATATTAGTTACCAAGCTGGTCTCCCCCACCATGTTGGTTGGCCTCTGAGATGGCAAATAAACAAAACAATTGGTTCAGCTGCAGCCCAGTCCCACAGCAGAGCACCAGGACTGGTGTGGACCATCTTCAACCTATGAAGTGAAATGGGGCTRCCCTTCTTCTCAATTATCTGAAGGACGTGGTATGGGGCTCATAACAGTCAAGAATTTGAATAGCAGAGACAAAGCAACAAAGGGAGTGAAACAATTCGGTTGTTCAATGACCACTGAAAATGAGACTCTTGAAGGCACCTCAGGTAGGGTAACCAATCAGCCACTTCTGAGACTCTTGACCTGAAGAGTATTGCTCATAATAAAACAAGAGGCGAACTGAGCAACCTGAAGACTAGAAAACGTAGAGAAAGAAACAATTTGTCAAGCCATTTGGCAGATTTTGCTGACATCAAATTGAAGAAATTTCTTYGAATATATTCCAGGGGGTGTTATGAATTCTGAAAGGCTTCCAAATGCAGAATACCTTTATAAATTTATCTTACAAAACAGAAGAAAATCTGACACACAGGATGCTAACCCCAGAAATCATGCTTTCAGGAGGTAGGCTGMCTGATGAAACCCATGCTTAGGCAAGTTCTTTTTTCATCTGCGTGGCTTTTCTGCAGACATACTATTAAAGTTAGATTGGAACAACGGGATCAGAAAAGGGCTGTCCAAGWTGATGGTTTCTATAAAGAGAGCGAGGAAGGAGGAATAGTGCAGATGGCCTAGGAAAGTGGATATCTAGATCATATCTAGAGAGAAGAGAAGAAGAGAAGAAGGGCCCAGGTATTGCTAGACAGCGAGGGTAGCTGGACCAAGACAAAGACAATCTATAGGAAAAATTGTGTTGGGAGTCGGCTCAGATCGACACAATTAGTACAGAGGGGTCTAGATGAGCAGGCTGGTCAGTGCTTCTCTACACCTCTGGATCAGTCTGAGAGGCTCTGAACCAGGTTAACYGGGAGTAAGACATTCTGGGATGAAGAGCTCTGACTATGAGCCAAAGAGTTTTTAGAACTGCTTTCAGGTATTACTGCAGAGGAAACTGATTTCTAAATCTTTAAACTATTAAGAAAATATAGTCAAGCCAGAAGCATCAAACAAATGAGTAGAAAAGTCARTTTTTAGCATCTTCAGTAAGAGTAATGTGATGCCTAAATCTGTTTATGACACCATGCTCGTAATGTTTCACTCTCTCAGCCTGCATTTCAGAGAGCAGGAAAACAACAGACTCTGACTACAAATCGAAAAAAATAATCACCACTGCAGCACTGATCCTTTCCAYGCTGCAGGACACATCACAACTCTGAAAACTGGGTTAACAACTCTACGTRCTTTTAGTACAAAGCAAGGCTATGTCAAAGAGAAATAAAATCAATAAAATTAGATTCTGTCTTTATAAATGGCTGATAATTCAGTATTAAAGCCTGATTCTGCTCTCACAAAATTTGGTAGCAGTTCTCTATCTATTTGAATGAAGGAAGAGGAGACCTTGAGGACTCAGTAAGGCTTATGTACTAGTGTGCACTTAATCAGTGATGTGTACCCAGCAAATGAGCTGAGAAGAGTAAAGCCATGCCCAGGACTGAATTGGATTACAAGTGCCCTTGTTTTTATTTAGAGCGGCATGCAGAATGCCCAGAGGATTAGCCAGTTTGATGGTTAAAAACTCCAATGCCCTGCCAGCACTAGTTCTCCCACTGTTACTGTCTCCGGCAGCAGTCTAGCAATGGGAGATTTCCTCAAATATGCTATTGTAAACACAACCACAGTGTAAATAGTTGGGCTGCTGCTCCTCTGGGAAAGCCAGCCATGCCAAGAACTGTCAAACAGCAGCAGCAACCAAGGTGGATGGCTCTCTGCTCCATGCTCACAGCAATGATGGACTGGGTGCAGAGGCTTAAACAGATCTGTTGTTATAGGGATCACATTGTTGCAGTCAAATATTTTTCTCTCTTTCAAAATAACTGAAGAAAACAAAAAAGGAAATTAAACCAAACCCAAAGAATGGCATTAGCATACTGTAAACAGCTCACACCTAAAAATCATACATAGGTACACACAATTCCAGCAACAATGTGAATAGAGGGGCATTAGCTTTCTGGTAGTCAGACTCTCTTTCTCTCCTCTTTTGTCTTCTCTTCAGCCTTTATGGAAGATGCATCAACCCTAAAAGGATAGACTGAGGTTGAGGACAAGGTAAGGATGTGGGGGGCAGATGGAGACCCCAAAAACACATCTTTCTTCAAAGTAGCCTTTTAATGTAGGACCCATCCCAGCCTTGCATGAAGTTTCAACTTTTCTCACATTTGAAAGTATGTCTTTAGCACATGTATTTCCCTGCCCAGTACTATAAAGTGGCAGCACTTCCTTTCCATTTAGCATTCTTGAAAAGTGCCAGGTTATACACTCTAGAGAGTAGAGTAGTCCATGGAGCTATAGACCAAAACCACTGATGCAGTGGCTCAGATTTCTGCTAAATTTCCATCTCCACATGAACTCCTTAGCATCAAGGGGAATATTTTGCTATGTGCTGTTAGACAGGTTTCTTTGCCATTTAAGAAAACCTCTGTTTACAAATGTGACAGAAGATAAATGGCCTGGTTTTCATTTCCAAGAAGGCTCCTTTATACTTCTCCAGTAGCTTAACAAGGGCTTAAATATACTTCACACCTACTAGTTTACCCTAGACAACACAGAAACTTTAATATAYATGAGGAATAGGTCTCCCCCTCTGTTTTTTATTTGCGTTAGAAAATTATTATTTTTATGTTTGCTTGCAATTAATGCCAAGGATTATAATGTAAATAGACAAGGTGGTAGGGAAGGACTTAAAGAAGATGTAGCAAATTCATTGTTTGCACTGACTCTACAAAGTTCAAAACCAGACCTAGCAATTAATTTGCTTTGATAGAATCATGTTTTTCTTTACACTGTTCCACATATTTAATTATGTACTTATCCACCTCCAAGAAATCAGAGTGAGCTAAACTAGGGAACCATTACCTAAAAACATGACTAGGAGCCAGGCATTTGAAATTCACTTATTGATACAAAACATAAGGCAGACTTCCAGCACAAGCAGTCCCTCGGGTTTAATCTTCAGATCTATAATGAAAAATCTCTTCTCTTTACCCTTGTAGTCTTTCATCTCTTCCCAGGAGGGAGCAATCATTTTCCCAAACTCTCTCTTGTGATCCTAATTGTCAGAAGGGAGGCTGTTACTGCTGCGTCGTAAGGCTAATGAACTTACAGAAGTAAAGATTGTGTCTGACAAAGATGGACTACTGAACTACAGTAGTGATTCCCAGCAGTGTGTTCTGGGCAAATCACCTCCAGTCAAACCAGCATCACTGAGCAATTATTGGCTAGTTTTCATGAAAGCACAGTCTGTCATTAGCTTGAGACATCGTCAAGTTAAAAATATAGCAGTGTTTCATATGGGGAAGAGGCGAGCTCCTTGCCTGGAACTGAATACCAACTGTTGCTTGACTCAGGCCTGGGACATGCATTAGGAAACTGGCACACTTTCAGTGCAGAAGCTGACCTTTCCTTGGCAGGTACAGATGGGGTGAATTTTAGTATGACTGCTATTGGCTTGAAGCTGTGGAGAGGGTGGAGTGCTGGGATAAGACTCAGTCCACACTGCAGACTTATGGTGGGCAAGCTAAGGCAGTCAGGATGGTGAGGGGATGTGACCTCCAGTTACAGAGCCTCTGTTGCTGAAATCCCAGCTGTTGACACAATTACACTGGCAGGAACTGGACCTCTCCCAGGACTGCTAGTTTCTCTTGGCGAGGGAGAGAAGTTTGCTCCTGTAATACCTAGCACAGTTACAACCAGCCATATTCAGATAGAGCCTTAAACGAACTGTTTGATGTTTTGCAGAATTCCTCTGGGGTTGGGTTTTTCCTGTCCAAGACAGTTTGGTCAAGAGACAGGCATTTGCAAAGCCTCACAGTTGATCCCAGGCTTGTTTTCTCAGGAACTAAAACATTCTGGATGGAAAATAGCAAATGTGTGTGCCATAGGGCCACCAGGATAGCACTTTCTGACCTACAAACCTCTCAGCAAGTGCTGCCTTAGGTCATCAGCCAACCAATAAACTGGCCAGTTCAAGACACTAGCCTCCAGCAAACTCAAAGCCAATTCTCAGCACTGGTTGAGACCATAAGTGAGCCAATAGGTGAAGCTTTACAGTAACAGATACAGAAGAGGAAAAGAGGATGTCTCAATCTTTATTGCTTCAAAGAGACCTGCAGTGGCCACTGAGAAGTCTCTGTATGATTGCAGTTAGCAAAACAGAGCCCGGCTTAGGGTATGTTCATGTTTAGGCTGTAGCATTTTCAAAAGTTGATGAGCAAAGCTTTCAGGAATGAGCCTTTACTGTTAGGGAAAGAGAAAATATTTAGCACTGATCAAGAACACCACTTTTCATGGGATGCAAAGACAATTTCCTTTCATTGTTGTCTTCTCCTTAATAATACCAGTGGAAATTGTAAGTGAACTCTGCAAGCATATATATTTTARACAAAACCAACATGTGCCAGGACAAAACACAGCCACCAAAGAGAAGACTGGACTATCATATTTCCTCTGTGTCCAGTTATAAGCAGTYCAGCAGGGGACAAATTCTCCTTTTTGAACACGTTTTTCAGAGCATCTCAATGACTCAGATTCCTAAGCCACTCCCATCCAGGACAAAAGATGCATAAATGTAATAGGGCGCACGCATTTCAGTGGAAAACAGGCTAGATCCACAAAGGGGACTTTGTGATGTTGAGTCCTGAGACACTAACTGGAACTCATAACCTTGATGTGAGTGCTGAGGCCTTCAGGGTGAGCTGTTTTGTTATCCACAGAAATAAACGCCACAACCAAGGAGCTGCCTAAAACAGTCAATAATGAAGTCATGAGGACTRTCAGGTTCCTTAAATCTCACTTCTCTCCAGAAACTGGGCACTTTAAAGAGGGCTGCAATGACATGTCTCTCCCCACAGAAGTCACAGCCCTAAATCCCTTAATATTTGGCACTTACACTCATCCATGTGGAGAGGAAATAGAAAAAACTGCCAAATAAGGAAGGTGCCCATGTCCCATTTTCATCCAATGGGTTATAGCTTTGGTTATAGCACTCCTCCAGGGCACGGAGGTGATACACACTGAACGTAGAATCAAGGATATCTATTACAGACTTGGGTAATATTGCAGTTATATACCTGTGTCTAACCCTAGCTGTCCAAATAGGTTTAAAATATGACATTAAGATCCTAAGTCTCTTGGAAGACAACATAACTATGATTCCGACATTCCTTTTGGAGATGGTTATTAGGGTGCAAGGTCTGTTGAGGTGAAATTCCTCAACACAGAATGAAAATATTTAGTCCAAGAAAAACATCTAGACTCCCACTCTGGTCAGTGGAGATATCTCCAGGTATCCCATCCCATTCTGAATCGGAGTCATACATTTGAAGGAGAAGAGTCAGAATTTGGTTTTCATCCACTACATAGCAGAGAGAAATATATAGCTCTTACATGTTTGCAGAGCTGCTGAGCAGCAGCTGGGAGGCTCAAGAGAGTTAAAAAAAATGTTTCTTGAATAGGATGATCTGGACTAAGGCACAGTCAGACCAGTCAGATCACAAATTCAAAATTAGGCAGATCTGACAAATGTACCAAGGTAGTGTCTAACACAGCTGCAGTGGGATTTGGAAAGTAACATGCAGTTTTTTGTGATTCTGTGGTGTCTAGCAGTCAGTGTCAAAGGATGCAGAACTGCAGTGTTTTCCCAGAGCTTGCTTGTATTTGTTGATAGCTCAGATATAGGAAAGAGAGGCGTCAAAGAGCCAGGAAGGCCAAAATCCCCCCATCGACTGCCACACACACATTTGGTATGCAGCTCAGCAGGGAGGCTCCCAAAATCATTGTGGCAAGAACAAAGGCAAGTTTTTAGATGACAGACATTTCAAACAACAGAAAAGTTTGAGGAGACCAATAAGAATAACAATTAGAATGGGGAAAGATTAAGTGGCCAACAGAAAACAACAAAAGGAAAATTAACATCTTTTCAAAAATCACAAAGCAATTTCAAAAGCAGGGTAAGAACAATGTAAACCCCAAATTATGCACAGTTTAGCAGCAAAGCTCACAAAGAAATTAAGTGACTCCTGCAGAGAAAGGGAGTGGGGAGATCTTATAAGGTTACCAAATTCCAAACAGGATAAAACAATTCTCACACACATAGCCTGGTAGGCAGTCAGTACCACTTTGTGCCATGATTTTTGAAGGCCAGTGCTAAAATGTATCTTTATTACTAATATTTTTGCAAAGGGGAAAGCTAGAAAATGAAACAAAGTATCAACAAAGTCCAACCTAGCATGACCTGCCATTTAATGACACAGCATAACACATCAGTGCTAACACTTTGTTTTTGTGCACACATCACCTAGTCAAACTTTAACCATTTGGACTGAAATTTTATATGACAAATACTGAATTAAGGTGGAATTCTGTTTTTTGTAATGTTCAGCCAGAATTGTTTTGCTATTTCAAAGAATTAGATTTGGAGATGATAAATTATCTTACCACTTAAAGAAAAAATTCTAATGAACTTTCTTCTATAGAACTTTACTACTCCCATAGCATTGGAGAGGATGACAAAATTTAGTATGTTCTGCTGTAAAAGTCCACATGAATTTGGACTAATTATGAATCTTAGAGAAACCACACTGCTTACATCCTTAGAGGAGACTTCCTCAATTTCAGTAGCTAAAACATTTTCAGCAATTCTGCTCTCTCTGAATCTGCTCCTTCCTCACAGCCCTTACTGTTGTTCAGATTGCAGGTACATCAGGCAAAATCTGCAGTGGCTACATTCGGCTTTTTCAGAGAGGTATGAGGCTAGGCATGAGACCTGAGAGCAAAAGCTGTGCTTTGCTATACTCTAATGCTGCCCCTGCTGGCACCCAGCAGTAGAGTAGCTGAGATGCTGAGAGAAGAAAAAAAGAAAATACTGAGATTTGGCAACAATGTTTAGAGGTGATAGTTTGGAGGACAATGTTTGTAGAAGAGAAATTGTGACAGGGAATTGGGGGGGGGAAAGACTGGAGCCAGGTGAGGAAGGAGCCCCTTGGATTAGGAGACAGAGTGGGAAGGACGAGCTGGGACTATGAGGCAAAGAGCATGCAACTGCCAGCCACAAGGAAGGGGGACAGAGGATCAGGCCCTGGTAGGGACAGGAGCTGGCCCCTGGATGGAAACAGAGAAACAGTTAGCTAGAGGGGAAACACAGAGGTGGATGTGAAGCCTAGAGGTGAGGAAAGAGAGATAGAGTGAGTGACTGGACAGAGACATAAGGAGAGGGAGCAGTTATTGGAGGAAAAGAGGACAAATAAAGAAAAAGAAGAAAGGGGAGTTGGATCTTACTGGCATCTGGGTATAAAGAACTTAGGGAAATATGAGTCTGCTCAGGCAAAGAAACTGAGGGAGGAACGGTTAGGGGACAGGAACAGATCAAGATTAAAGGAGAAGCCCAAGCAAAGAGACTACAACATACAAAATCAGGGGATGGAAGACAGAGCTGTGACCTGGAGGCAGGGGACAAATAAAGGTCATGGGAGAAGAGAGGTAGATCAGACAGAACTGGGACAGGCTGTGCATCAAAAGTAATTCCTGAGGGAGGAGAACAGAATCACACATTTGCCAAGCGAGGAGAACAAGCTCCATGGGATCAAGCTAAGACCTTTGAGAGGCAGAGATGGGACAGGGCAGGAGACTGGGTCAGAGACAACAGGAGCCAGGGAAGGACAAGGAACAGGCAGCAAACATGAAGGAACACCAAAAGGCTGTCATGTAGCAGGGTCTGGCCCAGAAGTGATAGTGCTGGAGCTCACCTCTCCAGCGCATGGGAACTGTGAGCACAGCACTGCTGGGCTAGGCTGGGGATAGCAGCCTTCGACTGCTCTTCATTAGTTCAAGAAGGAAGGAAGGAAGGAAGAGGTCTGCATATGCGGTAGATACCCTGCATCGCTAAACGATCAGCGTGCAGAGTCACAGGATCGCTTTCATTTTCTTCTTAAGCAACCAAGGACTTTGCACATAAAATGACCACATTCAAAACTTGCAGCTGGTTGTACAGCCCTCATTCACCTCTCTTATTTTGAATGTGCTCTGATATAGCTTTTAATGACATGATCACATGCCATTTTTCTTTCAGCCTTATGCCTCAAACGACACATGGAACTGGCCATGCTCTCTTAACAAATACCTATTCAATAGTTTGTTTTCTCTTAACTGCTCAGCATTGCCAAAAACTATCTACAACACACAATTCAAATTAGCTCCGAAGAAAGTTATTCCCTCTCATGGAAAACCTGCTTCAGCTTATATCCTTAAATATATCCTTACTCATTTCCCTTTTTGTGGCACTCGCAGCATTAGCATTTCCAAGGCCTAGAGACTGAAAAGATTTTTCAGGAGCCCAAAAATGCAGACAGATGTTTAAACAGAGTTTTAAATAATTAGGTCAAGATCTGCTGGGAGCGTTTGGTATATTGCCCTACACATTTGTCTTTATTTGAATAAACACCTTTGAAAATCTGGCTTTCTGTGCTTGCACAACATCAATTCATTTATTTTCACAACACTTCCCGAAGGGCAGGGCAGACCATATTATTCCCTCGTTAGGAAAACTGAAGCAAATAAAGTGTCTGGTCAGACTGGGTGCCCAATTTGAAATAGGCAAGGCTTGCTTTTGGTAGCGTATTATTATCAGCAGCGGTCCTGCATGTGCCTGCAAATGAGCCCCTAGGCTTCCAATTAATTCACCCAGGAAATAAGGAGTACACGATTCATGACCACCTGTGGCAGCATGAACGATTTTCCCAGGATCACGCTGAGGCTTTGTGGCAGCGAACACAGATAATAGCCTGCACTAGATTAGGCCAGCATTAGACTTTTCTTTAATAGGCAGCCGTTCTTCCACCACCTGCAAGCCCATGTTTTGTCCCTTACACATATTTCTACTTCAGCAACAAGTGAGGAGCCTCCAGGGCAGCAGACTCCTTCACTAAACTATGTTTAATCTCTGGAGGAATAATCCTATCCTACAGCCTGTATCCTGTTCAAAAGCCCTGCGTGATCCTACTGCCTGTAAGTATGCACAAAATGTGCATATGAAGGTAGCACAAGCAGCACTAAATCTGGCCTTGTGTAACTTCTGAGTGAACAGGAGTTGGTACACTTTAATCTTCAAAAAAAGCTTTAATCAGCTTTTGTTTCAGAGCAGTGTACCTTACAGACCGAATGTGTAGAACAGACATCCCGGACAGCTGGTTCTGTTGCTAGCTATGCCACCAGCCTGCAGAGTAACCACAAGCAGGTTACCCACTTCCYCATGTCTCCCTTTCGTCTTTTGTAAAATAGCGATGCCAATATTGACATCATTTCTAAAGCATTTTGAGAACTATTGATGAAAGACACTATTTGAAAGYTAGGCTTAATTACAGTCACTACACATAGTAGGTATGATATGCAATCCATATATACACACTGATTTTAAATGAGCTATGATGTGTAATCCATACATATATACTGATTTTAAATGACTGCTAAAATGCTGGAGGCAACATGCCAGGCTAAGCAGACCACTGGTCTGATCTGCTCTGGTAAATCCTAAATTCATGTCTTTAGGCAGCTCATCATCACAGCTCCACAGGATAARGCCACAGATGCATGATATCTGAGTTTATACCTTAATCCCAAACTGCGTAAAACTATCATACTGCAGAGATGAAAAGACTGGTAGAGCAGCAACAACCAATAGAAGGGCACAGACAGTGCAAGAAGAACTAATAGATCACACTCACTATGCCAGTTTTATGAACTTCTACCCACTACTGACCTGCAGTTTACACCATCATTGAATTTACCCGTGACTTGTTCAGTCAGCCCAGAAGCTATGTGCCTAATTGAACTAGATGTCAAGATAGCTTTTTCACAGTTATTTTATGCAACATATCTAAGCCAATGAATCTAGTGTACAAAGGAGGGAGAACAAGCTATCTGAGTAAATACAAAATTGGTTAAAGCCATTCAGTTCAGGAACTTTCTTCTTTGTTTGACCACCATTGAACTGACATTGTCATGATGCCTAAAACTTGAACTTTGCAGTCAATTGCACCAAAAATTGAGATTTGCTCTTGCCCCTAGATAACACAGCTTGCACCATGTTGTATTGTTAGAGATTGGTCAGAAAAGGATTTGGCTGCAAATTTAAATATGAGGAGCAATTTAATCAAAGGACTTTCATTATGATACTTTGTTTGCAGGCCACAGTGTGAGTATGCACAAATATATATGATGATATGGCCACACTTTAGGTAGTTAACTCATGGTGTTTTTACTAACTCATTACTTTTCTCAAAAAAAATAGTTATTTTCTAGATTTTAATTTTCTAGATACAAATGACATAAAAAAGTCATTCTAGTTGATGAGATTTAAAAGGGGGATTACACAAAGATTGAAAAACTCCATGCAATCAGAGAAAATAGTTTGCTGCTCAGATTTGCTACTCAGCAGCTTTGCTGCTGACCAGAAGAATTAATACTAATACTCAGATCACCCAGTACCATAATACCATTCAACAGCAACAGGCACACACTTGATGAGATTACAGTTCCATACATTTGGAACTTATAAAAGGAAATACTTCTCAAGGACATCCAGAGCCAGCCTGGGGAATTTTCTGAAACAGAAAGTCATTGTGACAAAGAGCACAAGCATCCTTTTGAAAAGAACAGGATCCTTTTCTGGACATTAAGCAGCTACACCAGCAAAGATAAGTCCAAGTAGAAACACACACATCCTTTCCAAGGACAGCCTTAGTTTTTCCATCTTCTCTGTGGCCTTAGTGAAAGGAGGTAGTTCCAGAAACAAAGCACAAGTCTGCTGCACTATAGTAAGTTTATGTTCGTGTCTTTAAGTACACCTACTTTTAAGTGAGCTTGGCTAAGAGCTAGCCTACAACAGGACTCAGGCCTCTAGATAAGTTTTAGGTCAAGAATGAATCAGAGTTAAAGTGTCTATAGAGTCCAGGAAATCCAAATCCCATAAGCAATCTGATGAGAGTTCACGTAAAATGTTAAATCTTACAGGATGGTCTTTCTTGCAAGTTTGGTGCCATCTTGGGCTGGAATGGCATGAAAACAGCTTTGAAAGAAAACTGCTGAACACAGTGCAACCCAGACCCCAAAAGGTCAGGTTTGGTGCTGGGGACTTTTATCCAGCTGAACACTGATGCTAATTCTAATGGTGTTTAGATCAAAGGGCAGGGCTGAGCCTAGCTCTTCTACCAATAAACACTAGTTCCCTTGTCTGGCCAGACAAAAGGAGGAGAAGCAAGGGAAGGTTAAAATTATGGAATCTGTACACATTTGCCTCAGCACCAGCAAAACAATTGTAACAACACTCTCTGTGAACAGACCATCAGAGATTTGTTGTCCCTGCACTAAATATCACACCCCAGCAGAATTTTACAGTTAGCCAGGAGAAAAGACTCTTGCTCCCAAATGCAGCTCGTCGCCAACCTCCTCCTCCGTTGGCTACCCCATCACTTGGATTAAAAGGATCAGAAAGCCCAGTATTACGGGTTGCTTTGTTACATGTAAGGCCACTTCTGAGGTCCCCAGAAAAGGTCAGTTATACCCCTTGCAAACTAGTCAGCACTTCTTAAAGCCTACAGATCCTCCCCTCTACATTTGGTTTTCACAACTTGGTTCAATCACCATGATGTGTTCAAGAGCGACTGCCAAGGAAGGATGCTGTGCTCCCTAATAAATCCTTTTCCCTTCCGAAGAGCAGTTCAGTCATATCACAGAGACAGAGACTTACAATTGTTTTTGCAGGAAAATACACAGAGACAGAGACTTACAATTGTTTTTGCAGGAAAATACATCTATTCCTTAGCAGCACAAGGCTAATTCCCAGTCTTGCAGCAGGCTGCCTGGGGTTTTACCACTTTTTACTACACTGGGCTACCCATTTTAATACACTGACAGTTTCACTTTCTCCTCACAGTGTGTGTTTTGAGCTCACTCTGTAGCATGCTGTGAAGCAGACATGGGAGGAGTGAGTAAGAAGGGGAGAAGGGAAGGTGGTTCAGCCCCATGGAAATGTTGTACTTCCCTAGAGATTAGGCTTCTATTTTCTCAGTAGTCCCAGCAAGGGAATCTAAATATTTAGCAGAGCAAATCTTAAAATAAGATTACACGTACCACACTCTCCCAGCCAAAAACATTACCCCTGCTTAACAGCAACCCAGATGCACTGGCATAAGTTCACACCAACTTGTTAGTTGGTGCAGAGAGCAGAATAACTGTTTGTTTTGTCAGCCTGCAGCTATTCCATCACTCACAAGCCCCATGACAAAACCCCTCAAGGGGCTGTTCTGCATTACTTTGCCACCATAAATGCAGATTGCACTTGGTGAAACAAGAGAAGATCTGCTTCTCTGTTGTAGGAAATATCCATTGCAAGACAGTGGAGTCCCACTGATTTCAACTACAAAACCACTGGCATGTGGTTGACCCTGTTTCAGCTCACATCTCTGTCCTAACACCTTAGAGCCTTACACCTTTCTGCCACAAAACCCTGTGGTGTTTTGGTCTAGGCCATACGGACAACACTAGCTACCAAGCTAAAACCTTCACAACCCTTTCCATAAGTCCACAGCTGATACAGAGGTTATCTGACTGGTTGGACGTCCAGTGCATGTGGCTAGGCATCGCTGGTTAATTCAGAAAAGCATTTGGAAAAACAAAAGAAAAAAGAAAGCTGTGGCAAGTTTGGAGTCCTTCTCCATTCATTTCTACTCACTGTCTAGATTGATCGAGTCATATTCAGTCAGTTCCCAGCTAATTTCCTAGGTACAGCTACTTGAAAGTGATCCAAACTCAACTTGCCCACTGTACTCTTGCAGTTTCCACATGCAGTCTATTATATCAAGGAACATACTACAGTTTCATGCCAGGGAGTACAGTTTCTGGGAACGATGCCACCAGTTCTTCCAATCAATTGTTTTAAGTCAACACTACTTCACCATGGCTGAAAGTGCCACTCTTGGGGACATATGAAAATAATTCCTTCATTTTTAGGTCAAACATTGCCCTACAGCACCATGCAGCCCACATTACAAGAAAAACTGAAGTGAGAAGAGGCCCATTCTGGTTTTGTGATGCCCAGCACAGAACACAGAGCTCCTAGTGTGGTCCCAGCTGGAATGTCCTTTAATATTCAAGTCAATGAGGTTTCAAGTGAAGTGGATTAGCTTAATCCAACTAGTTTTCCTCCTCCTTGGGGGTAAGGGAGAAGATCAGTAGTTTAGGTTTCAACCTCAAGTGATACCTCATTCATTTAGAAAACTCCCCAGCTAAGAGAGAAGATGTAAGGCCTGAAATTCCTTACACACAAAAAAAGTAAGAAAAAGAAAAGGAAAAGGAAAAGGAAAAGGAAAAGGAAAAGGAAAAGGAAAAGGAAAAGGAAAAGGAAAAGGAGAAAACGAAGAAGAAGAAGTAAAAGAAGAAGAAAAAGAAGAAAGAGAGAAAAAGAGAAAGAGAAAGAGAAAGAGAAAGAAAAAAGAGCGAGAGCGAGAGCGAGAGAAAGAAAGAAAGAGAAAGAGAAAGAGAAAGAGAAAGAGAAAGAGAAAGAGAAAGAGAAAGAGAAAGAGAAAGAGAAAGAGAAAGAGAAAGAGAAAGAGAAANAGAAAGAGAAAGAGAAAGAGAAAGAGAAAGAGAAAGAAAGAAAGAAAGAAAGAAAGAAAAAGAAAGTGACATCTGAGCTTGCTGTAGGTTTCTACTGGACAACGTCAAGAGGGAGAGAAAATGAATGTCCCTGAATCACATGGATCTGGGGAGCATCTGAGGAAGTGATTTCTTTTGAAAGGCACCTCAGCTCAGGCAAACTCACCAGGAGGAGGAAATGCCAGAGACTTTAGTTCCCAACCTCAGAGCATCTTCACCTCCACAGCAGTTTGCCAAGTCAGGCCAAAGACAGATTTTTTTGAACTGTTTCTTCAGTGCCCTGCATCCATGAAAAACAAGCCACATGTGCTCAAAAAAACATTCTCATGCACAAAAGCAGGGCTTTGGCTAAGCCATTCTAATAGGCAGATTCATAATTAGCCAATTTTGATTTGATGTTTCATGCGGCTGAATTTGGGAAAAGAATTTAGGTTCCCTCTAGACAGCCGAAATTCTTGATTTCACAAAGGGCAAAGGATGACTTCAAAAATGCCAGAACTAAAAGAATTTTTCAGTAAAGGACCCAATTTTTATAATGGTACCTGCATACAGTTCCCCGGTTACTGAGCACAAAACCAGGTAATAACATATCTTAATTGTTCTCATATAATCTGCCATCTAATTGGGTGTGCAACTGTCAGGCTGAGAATATGCAAATATACCTGAAAAACGAATACGTCCATTCTGAAAAGCAGACTTTAGATGGCCTACAGCAACAGGATGGCATCCTGTTAGCCAGTAAGGTCTAGTTCCAAATGTCATCTGCAACCTCATCATAAAAACAAATGGTACTCAGCTGAGGAATTCATAAACCACTTCTGATCATTTGACTTTGAGGTGACTTTTCCTAGCCACAACAGCCCTACTAAACTGCCTTCCTTACCATCATCCTTCACACAACAGTGAGACCATAAAAAAATTGCATCTTCAATAAGGTTCTTTGTCAAGGTAAGTGCACCAGCTCTGCTCCATCTCCTGAAACAGTTTAGAAAGTCAGTCACTCCTTGTTTCAGTCATAAAGCAGCTGACAGTAATTGCTTGTCCTGTCTTGCTTCCAAGTGAATGAGAACAAGGACCTAAGGAACAATAGAGCAGAAATGACACTTGTGAAACAAGCATGTTGTAAGTCCTAGATAATCAACTATGACAAATGCATTCATAAATGTATAATTGTTACATGAAGTTTGGGGGAGGTGGAGAGGTACTGTGTTCAGATTCACAAATCATTGAAATTAGAGGGGGAAAAGAAACAAGCCACCTGGGACCAACGCAGAAACATCGTCAATATTAGTTCATTAATAAAAGACCCCAAGGAAACAACATGGCTAAATGAGAAGATTCAAGAGGCTATTCAAGGCCCAACTAACATACAATTGCATGTTTGGAAATCCAGTCATAATGATGGCAATGATAAATGAATAACTGCGGGGAAAAAAAAAAAAAGAAAAGAAAAGAAAAACAAGAGGGAATAGGAAGATCCAAAATTGAATTTGAAAAATAAATACCCTGAGTTACTAAAACTTGAGGTCCCTTCAGGATTTGTCTACATTAGAGCTTCAGTTCAGATCAGGAGCATGCTTTTAAGGCAAAAATCATTGCGACTTAATATACTTTGCTTATGAGAACATGGTCCATGAGACCAGGCTACATCTAATCTAAAATAAAAACTGCTTGGAGAATGTGGATACTGCATCCTCAGCACCAATTGTTTTGCTTTACAGGTCTGTTCCTACTTGCCTTCACTACGTCTTAATATATACATTGACTTCTTATAGTCTCTAAGTCATGAAACGTGAATCTGAAATGAAATCTGAATCAGGAAACATGCAAAGTAATCTGGGCACTCACTAGATCAGTAAGGCTTTAGGGAAACAGTTAAGGCAGACGCTATACTGCTGGGAAGCTAAAAGATTCCTTTGCATCAATCTTCAGTGCTACAGATGTTAAGATGCTCACCACAAACCTACATTCTTCAGCTTCTAAAGCAGTCTGCCTCAGAGATGAATTTGTCAGCAATAACAGCTTGTGCTAGAGTACAAGAATGGGTTTATAAAGCATCCACTTCCTGGGCCTGTGCTAATACTTTCATGAATCTGAGTGAAACCTAGGTGCAAAGCAAGGTTCTTACAGAAATAAGTAATCTCACTAAAAACAGTTCCTGTTTCAAAGGCTGGAAGGACAGCACAGGCTTGTATCTTTTTTCCAAAAGGCTGAAGAACTGTGATACAAACCACTACTCTTCACAGCTTAAAATAATTTAAAAAGAGAACATGATGTCCTCAGAAAGATCACTGAAAAATGAACAGTTCTAAAAAACGGGGTTCCGTCCTACAAAATCATGTGTCATCCGTTTCCTAGAACGTATTGATAAAGGCACTGGAGAGCTGGCTTTGCAGGCGCTCAAAAAGCTGCCAACAAAGGCCCTGCAGAAGGCACTACAGGGAGTGCTCTTAGCTAGAAGTGATGGAGTCCCTGCAGTGTAATGAGGCAGGACTCATCAGCTGATAAGCCATGGTTCACCATGGTACACAGTGGTACACCATTATAACACAGTGACTTTCACTCAGGTGTTCCTCCTCTGCAAACACAAAATGATCCTAGGCTGCAAGACCAAATATTCTTATGCAGCAAAAATGATTTAAAAGTCAGGAAACAATGTAGTGAGAGTCAGTAGCCAAGTTTCCCCATGACCAAAGGTTGCAGTTGGCCCCTTCTACTGTCAGACTGGGTCTACTATGTTTAAGCACAAGCACTGATGACCTAGAAAGCGAATTATGCAGGGAGACAGCAACACTTCCAAATGGTGCATAGTTACTTTAGGTTAGTTAGGCAGTAAGATTTTCCAGAGGGCTTGAGGATAGCAACTTGATGCTGGATAAAATTTAATGCTAATAAATAATAAACAGTGCAGAAGAGAATTGCCTTTACCTGTTGCATAACCCTGTCAGAACTGCATCAGCTGAGCAATGGGCTGTGCATGCTCGCTTTAGATGAGCTCAGAGTACCCTGACTCAGGGTTAAAATGCAGTCAAAAAGTAAGTGAGATGTTTCGGCTGTAGAAGCAATAGCCTGCGCAATAATACAGAGAAATTATCATTCTGCCTTCCTACAAAAGTCGAAGGACAAGCACAGCTGGGAAAAAGCACTGGTTACCTCATTTCAAAGTCAGCATCACAGAAGTCACAGCTGATAACTGCCCTCTTGCTGTCCTCTTCCATCTGTGAACTCAGTCAAAATAGGTTAAGGTAATTTAAACAGTTTATACAGTAGGGGTTTGCTGCCACAGTAGACATGCTTTGAAACAGGTTAAGGAGTGTTCACACAGGCAATTATGCCTTCATATCAGAGAGGAAATAGCTTCTGTATATAGTGAGGTGTGAGATATATCCGAGGACAAGCTTGGAGGAGTGGGAAGGGATAGAGGAGGAAAAGACAACTTTTGAATGCAGTTCCAGAAACAGGATGGATTGACTGTACCTGAAAACTGGAACGTCCACTGTAACAAAATCAGTGTATCTATTCACTTATCTGGGTTATTTTAGGGGTTTAATGGGTTTTAATGTAGTGGTTGCTAAAATGTTTTGAGTACTGGTCTTATGAATCAGTCTTTCCAAGACTGTGGAAGGACTGATTACTGTGAAAGAAAGCTTACTGTGGCAAATGCTAAGCCAAGAGCATCCTGTAGAGTAAACTGAGAACATACTCTTACTGAAATCTCTTCTTGGACATTCTGCAGGGCATTTGTGACTTATTCCAGCTGCTAGCACCCAGGTGTAAAATGCTTGCAATTGGTCATTGGAGAGTCCAAAATATTGCCAATGTTATTGGCTGCTAAGGTAATACCCCCTTCCCCTTCTCCTGCCACTATACATGCCCTCTTCTTCCCTCAAAGCACATCACAGGTAGTAGACAGGTGCTGGCCCCAGCAAGTAGACATGAAGCTAAGCAATGTTTGTGGCCATTGTGGCAGCTGCAAGGCCTTATCTTCCTGGATCAAAAGCTCATTTCTCATGTATACAGAGAGCTTGGATGCGTCAGCACTCTATTTAATTAACACTGCATGGGGCTCTAACAGATGCACAGGGAGCAGTTTGAGTTCACCAAGCACTGCCATAGGGGAGGGATGGGGAAAGAACTGAAAGTAGATGGACATTGGCTCTACACACATGATACTCCCATTTTTYCATTCTCAGTGCTCACATTTTTTGGCCACAAAAGGATATGTATGTTGGAATTGTTTGTTTGGGGGTGGAGGAAGTGGATGTTACGTTTATCACTCTCATATGGCGTTGTATGTACTTGTCCTGTTAGCCAAAAATCAGTACACCCAAACACTCTTACACACACAAGTAAACAAAGCTTGAAGTTACTAAGGCCATGCTTACACTATTACTTTAATCCCACATGAGTCCATGCTGCTACCAACTGAGGCTGCCTGGCTCTCATCTTTACCGCAGAGATGTACTCCTTCTCTGCCCAGTGCCTTCATGTACCAAGAATTCATGTAGCCAACTGGTGATCGAGTTCAGGGAACTGATTAATCTGGAAACTAATCTACATGCTTTTTGTCAGGTTGGTTTGTAATCAGATCAACTCATCAACTTGGCACAGCATCCAACCACATTGGCATTAATTCCACGAGTATCACAGTAGAAACAAGAGGACAGGGGAGTGGGTGGCCCTTTCAGCATGATCGGCTGCTTAGGTGTAAGCTCATATCTAAATTCTCCTGCTGATGAAAGAAACTTAGACACATACTTAAAACTGAGCTTGCGTCTCAGATGCTGAAAAGAGCTTTGTCATTCTTTTACCATTCTACTATAAAAAAAACTCTAACGTATTCTTCAAATCTCTACGAATAGGTTTTATAGAAGTGAAATTCTTTGTTTATGATGATTGTTGGTATAAGGTAATATTTGTATAGCAGCATAAAGTCATAAAATGTGGAAGAGTAGAAGAAAATGACCTGAGAGAATCATCTGACTGTAGTTCCAACAGGATACTTTCAATTCGGAGCCAGTTAAAACTCAGAACTTCTTTTCTCATTGACATTTGACATTTTGAAATTTGTTTCTAATCTGAGCTAGAATAAAACCAAATATTCCAGCAATTTCTCAAGGAATGGACAATCAGGAGGAAAAAACAGTTAAGAAGGGTATTGTTTCCAAAGATAACTTCAGGAGATGTAGAATATTTATTTTAAAATATATTCTATTCTATGGAAGTTCTCTTGCTTCATATTTTCATGTTATTTCATGATTAATCAATAGAATTATGCACTGACTAATACTGACATGTCATAATGTGACATATCATAATTTAAATATCCTATAATTCTACTGAAAAGTGGTATTTTAAAAACTATTAAGGGCAGTTGCTGCTGAGAATTGATCAAAATATCTTTTTTTCTCTCATGGGATAGTTTGATGCTTTGACACAGGAAGAAAGGAAGATAAAGTATTTCAGTCAGAACTGAGCAGAAGCTACTGTAAGTTACACTTAAAATAAAAGAAAAAATAAAATTTGTGATAGAATATTTGAACTGCATGTCAYATTGTAAGTACTACATCATTGGCAACAGCACATATGATACCAAGAAATAGTCTGGAACAACGAAAAGTACAAAACAAAATAGGATAAAAATATTCTGATGTATAATATTAAAGGTACATAAAATTAGATTATTTCCAAAAGAAAAGGTGCAGCAAGAGGGAGAGAGTGGCAATCCATTTCATTACGCTGTAAGCTTCTGAGCCCCAGTCTGACTCCACCTGACTGCTAAAAACCTTTTCCTTCAAAGCTGATAGGGTCAGTTCTGAGAAGAGCAGCAAACGTGGCTCTGAAAATTTCCTTTTCTTTCTCTCAGAAAAAGGAAGTAATAAAAAATATACGCTATACCAAGCTCCTCTTTTTCTTTTTTTTTTTTTTTTTTTTCTTTTTAAATCAGCATGGAAATAGTTACTCTTTTGGCCTGCTAACATGCTGGGTGAGAAGAACCAGTCCTTGCAGCAAAGCAGCACCGTCCCATGACAGCAGTGATGTTTCAACACCTTCCTGTGTCCACGAGCCAAAACCGCCCCCACCGCCCCGAGCTGCCTGGCTCTTGGGATAGCCGGCTGCCCCGCCGGCTCCACACCGGCCCTGGCGTGACCAGCCCAGAAGCCGCGCTTGCTGCTCAGCAGCACTTCTGGGTCTCCCCGAATTAGCAGTCCCACCTTCTCTCTCAGCTTCCCCCTAATCCCCTTTGGGTCACCTGGAATATACTGGGATAACACCTGACTAATTTGCCCCAGCACATTTAAAATGCCAAGGTAAAACTGAAGTCAATAAACAGTGTCTCCTTGACCTTTCTCCTTTGCCAGGGAATGTATCTATTTTTCACTTTGCCAAGGCTTCTGCAACGCACACACAAAAAAGGAAAAAGACTGACATGTCGCCCATCCACTCCGGTTCCACACAGTAATCAAACACAGGCCTACCAAAAAGCAGAGATAAAGCTGGAATTCGCAGCTGYGAAGTACAGAAAAGAGGCAAAACATCTCACAAACACTGGTCTCACAGAAGCGCATTTCTCGGAGAAGATAAGGCTGCAACCGGCCCTCCAAAACCGGCAACACGCGCTCACCAAAATAATACCCCGACACACGAGCGTTTGGGTGTTTTTTGTTGTTTTCTTTCTTTCTTTCTTTCTTTTTTTTTTTAACGGCGTGCTCAAGCCTTTGGGCAGACTGATCCCCGCAGCAGGGTTTATGCAATGAGGCTGAACCAGACCAGACCTCTCGCCAGGGGCGCGCAGAAGCACAGCGGCCACGGCGTCCCCAGGGGCCCCTCCAGCACTAACCAAAYCAGCATCCTGACAAATTAATAATAATAATAATAATAAAACATTTAAAAATTGAGGGGTATTTTAGATTCTGGGTAGATGGTAGTTCTCCTGGCCGCTGGTGGGGAGCCCCCTCACCCCAGGGTGGGCAAAGCTTCCCTCGTGGCCCCCCGCTCACCTCATGGCCGCTGCCCCGCACCCGAGGCTCTCTCCCCTCCAGCCCCAGGTGACTCCCTGAGAGCCCCAGCCACCCAGCGGGGAGCGCACTGCCCCGCTCCCTTCGGGCAGGGAGCCCCCGGCGAGGCCGGCGGCCCGGCCCGGCCCAGGGCAGCAGCGGCCAGGGCGGCCGCGGTGGCCATTTTGAGGCAGCGCTAGAGGCCGGGAAGCAGCCGCCGCTGCCACCACTGAGCCTCCCCGAAAGGGCTGCGGGCCCCAGGCCACATCCTGCTGCTGGCAGCTGCACCCGTGTGGCGGGGAGAGGTGGAGGGAGATGGGAGGCGTTTTGGGCACCCTCCGCCGCCGCRCCAAGGGGGACGGATGCCTCAGTGCCCGTGGCAGGGAAGGGTGCGCAGTCCGGGCAGCGCCCGAGCAGCCCTTGGCTGGGCGCTCGCTTTCCCTCTTTTCCCCTCTTGTGGGGAGCCTGAGGCGTTGAAAAGCCCATCCCTGTAAACTAAAGAAATTCCTCAGTGAAGAGCAGAGAGGAGGAGAGTCAGCTTCATCACCAGGTGAAGCCCCCAGCCATGCTCAGGATGGGATACTGGGAACCTGCGCCAGAGGGGGCTCCGCAGCCGGCCGAGCCCGGCGCTGATGTCAGACGGCAAAAATAACACCCCATGTCTCCTCTGAAGAAATGCGTGTTTGAAGCTGCAAGATGCAAGATCTCTTATCTTACCATTATGTTCGATTTAACAGGAAACCATTTCATTAATAACGCAGCAGCTTTATGGGAGAGGAGAGCACTTGCTAATGTCGTACCACCTCCCTGCAGGACAACCAACCTYACCCCAAGCGCAGCCTTCAGTAAAGAGAAAAGAGCCACAACCTTGTGGCACAACCTGAGAGCACCAGGGCATCAGGTGAAGGGAAATTCTGGCATCTGGTTTCAAAATAAGCAGTTAGTTTCATACCTTGATGTACCTATAAAGATCATATTAGTTACAACAGCACAGGTTCATCTGCAGCCTTTCATCCCAAGTCGTTTTCAGAGCACTTTATAAACTCACTCGCTTCTGCAAAATCGTAAAAGCACAGATGCACACTAACACATTTCTGCCCGCTCTCGAGGTGCGGCTACCCAGTAGAGGAAATGTATTTTTTTTTTTTYAATGCAGCAGTGCAAGGTGGGAGATTATTTAAAAAAAATTAACATGCCATTGTACATCTTTATTAACCTGGCTGGCTCTCAGGACATAGCAGCTTCTGAGTGTCCATACTAGAGGACTACATGCATCTCTTATCCAAACAGCCACAGCCGCATGGGCTGTGTCAGCTGCACTGACACAGGTTTCATGCAGGGATTAACAGGGCGCCCAGGTCCTGGCCGGAGAACCTGAGGGTTTCTCATGCCATCCTGCAGCCAGTCTCTTTCCAGACAATTTTCCACACCAGTGTGAGAGTTGAGTGAACCCTTCACAAGCCTGTTCCCTGTCGTAGCTGGCCAACTGTCAGCAGACTGTCAGCTCTTCTACAGCTCGCCGCAGAGAGCTGAGCAATGCAGAAATGRAGTCTCGTGAAATGACGACTGAGATGCTAGCCAGCTGTGCATAAGCTGGGAGGCAGTGAGTGGGCAGTAAGGAAAAAAAAAACAGAAAATACAGGCCCAGGGAGCTGTGGGAAGGCACTACAAGACTATCAGAACCTGGCTCAAGTTCTTATGGTCTCTGGTATCCAGATTTTGGTTAACTCTTTAGTGTCGGGCAAGCAGTTGGAAACTCTTTGCTTTACGGTAAAAATAAGGCTCTAATACATGTCTCCAGCCAAATAAGCATAGGTTTCAAAGATGCAACTGTAAGGCTGGGCCCAAGAGTTCAGTGTAAGGAAAGTAGCAGCAATGATCTGAGGTAGAAGGGAGTTTATCCTAGATTYGGATATCAGGTTATTAGATGAAAAAGCAAGATCCTCACCTTTTATGATTCTTGCCACTGGACTTTGTTCTGTGTTCTTACCTTCTTTAGTCCAACCCGCAGCCTCCCCATCTCCAGGGGTTTTCTTGGCCATGCCAGTTCAAACACATAACAGTCTGTCCTTGCTTATGCCCTGAAGGCTGACAAAGCTCTTTGCCAGCAAAGCGAGAGCAGTGGACCACACAAGGGCTTACAAAGTCAGGCGGATCACTCAGCAGTAGTAAATGTGCTGCTCTGGTCACCTTGACTTTGTCCACATTGTCAAAGAGGCTGGACCTGGGTCCATATTTGAGCTGGGAGATTAGTGGTGTGAGTTGGTAGCATCAAAAGTGCCTACAAAAGCAGAGGTTGAATATAAGCTAATCTCCTCCTGCATCTAACCTTGCCGGCCTGGAGAGCAACCTGCCACAGTCCAGTCACCAGAGAAAAACAACACAGAAGGAGTGTAAACAGGGAGTTTGGGCTAAAGTAGCAGCATAAGGCCTGAAATAAGCAGACAGTACGTACATTGTCTGTGTTTATTCCTTTTTATCTCAAACAATAGATGGACACCTTAGAATAAGAGTGCTGAAGGCCATAATTTGGCKGTTAGTTTTCTATAATTCATCTATAATTCATTTCTTTCCCCATTCCCTTTGAATATTTTTTTTCTGATTAGACCACTTGCCAATTTCAGACAAGTGGTTTCTCAAACTATTCATTATTTTTCTTCTTTGAAGTCTTTCTATTCTTCCTTCTTTGAAAAATGTCAAGTTTGGCCATCCCTCTTTCCCTCATCCTTCAGGRTTCCTCCAAGTTTGACAACTTTTCTTTCACAGACTCCCTCCCTTTTTCTCTTCTTACCTGAAGTCACCCTTTGCCTCCYACTAGTCCTCCAGGGAAAGGTTTCTGGAATGAATAAACTTACTTTCTGGTAATACATACAAAGCTACAAATAAATATGTATATAAATATAGATGACTACTCCTGCAAAGTGTCTGCTAAGGCTGTTCTTACTAGTGAGATGCAGCTGCATTTTAGAGAAATATAATCATAAGCAGTATTACAGGCTTATAAACATTATGGGTGAGGCTTATAAACAAGCATCCTAGAAACACAGCTTGACTTCTGCTTCAGAAGGTGGCATGCACAGCACCTTGTGCCTTTGTTCTGAGCTTATACCTCCCCCTTCATGCTTTTTCCACTTTCTTGCTGATAGCGGATGCAGTGAAGCTTGTCTACAGAAGCAACATCAGAGACAGCATGAAGAGTGGCAAAGACAGTGGGTAGATCTGGAAAAGCTCTGCATTTACAAAGCACTACATTGTCAACATTTGATGTAAGAAAGACCAGTTTTTATCATGTCAATGGGAAAATGGCGATCTTGTCTTCTTTCTTTCTTTTTTTTCGAAGGTCCACAGAAGAAGAAAATGCATTTCAAAACTAAATCCATGGGTTTCTCAAACCTAYGAGTGGAAACCTATCTCTCTCAAGCAGATGGCTGGTTGAAGGAAGCTAGGCAGAAACAACACCGTTATATTTAACAGTGAGAGTGATTAACTCTCGGGGGCTCTTGGGGGGAGGGGGGGAGGATTGGATTAGTTTTCACTGGAAGTCTTCATTTCAAGATTGTCTGCCTTTCAAAGCAAGAAGTTATGCCAAACCAGACTTGTTGGGCCAACTCTAAACAGGCTGGAGTGTGGCAGTAAGTGGAGGCTGTGATAACCAGTAGATTAAACTAAATGATCTAAGGTACCTTCTGGCCCTTAAACTGCATGACCCTATGAAGTCAGGAGAGTGCAGCTCTGAAGAAATGCTTCAGGAGTTGTTGTACATCTCATTTGATCTCCTCCATAATCTCTGCAGAGGACATTTTAGCAATTTTAAGACAGTAAGTTCCTCAAACAGCTCACTGGCCATGGAAGATGATGGAAGAGCTTCAATTAAAAGAACTGAAAAGAAGAAAATGATTCAGGAATGCACTGAAGAAGAGATGAGAGAAGTGTAGAAGAATATGTGAAAATTGTAATCTAATTATGGAAAGACACCTGGAACAGTTTGCAAGTCAAGTGAGAGCAAGTACATCTGAATAGCAGAGCTTCCTACTGTGAGAGGATTGATATATCCTGCTTGAAATGGTTGGTTTCCTGACAATGATGCTCAAATTATAAGATAAAATTGAACTTGTTTATGGTAACAAGTACTATAGAAATCCTACAGAGAAGTGGACAAAAGAATAAAGATAATCCAGACACATCCACTGAAATTCTGCCTGACMTGCAAGTAAAGGACAGAACTTTGAAAGATTCCAGAAACAAATAGCATCTGTTTATTTGAAATCAGAAAGAAATCTTCATCTTTCCCTAAWCATATCTACAAATGTGCAAACCTGGAGAAGTCAGCAGGCTTTTCCTGAAACTCCAGAGTTAAACCAAATTCTACAAGGTATTTTCAAGTAAAGGGAAAACAGAGCAAAAAGGAGAAAGCTCATTAAACTTCACTGGCCCACACAGAGAATCTTCTTTATGCCAAGAGTTGCTTTCTCTCTCTCTCTCTCCTTTTTTTTTTTTTTTTTTTTTTAATAATTCTGTTCCTAAAGTCAAGTTAAAAAGGTGAACTCTCAGTGAGAACTCCCAAGATTTTTACTTTTACCCAAGTCTGAGAAGAACTCTGATGTCATGTGGGTGACCAGCTACACTTTATCTTCAAGATTAAAAAAAGTCTTTGTCTTCAATAAACATTACTTAAAAATCCTTTAAGTTTGAAGAAAGCTCTGATTTTTGAATCTGGATGATATAAAGTAAGTTGCTCATCCTGCAAATTTTCAGGTATGTGCTTAGCTTTGTGCAAGTAAGCAATCAGAGTGAAATCARTAGTGCAAGCCAAAGTAAATACACATTCTCCCTCAGATTCAAGGAGAAACCAGTGACATAGGAATAAAATAAAGCATGTGCATGTGTTTCCAGGAATGAGTTACCTTACTGACCATCTGGACTTCTTAATTTTCATCCCCTCAAAAGTACCTTAGCAAATATTTTTGGTAAAATCATCAACTCCGACTGGAGTTGGCCATATTTACCAGTAAAAGAAGACACAACATTTCTGTGGATTCTCACATGAGGAAGACCACTATTGTACTTTCTTAAATGCCAGCATCTRAGGACCATGTAATTCAAATCATAATAACACTCAGAGAGGCTCTTGTTCTTACCAATTTATTTTCACAGTGCAATTAACTGGGAATTTTAGACCACAGCTGTTTTTAGAGTTCCCAGAGGTCAAGAGGAATGTCACGTGCACAAGTGATTATAATACCATGATTTATGATCATCTTCACAGTCACTGGCATCACTCATCTATAAGCGATTACTCAGTGCTAACGGAGGCTGTGGAGAAGCACAGACCTAGACAAGAAGAACTGCTGCGCTTTTCAGTAGTGATTCATCTACCTAACACAGAAAGGCTTTGGAGAAACCCTCCGCAGCCTTCTTCACAGGAGGAAGGGCTCGCCTACCCGGCCTTGCTAGCCTGCTTGTTGGCGCCTCTTCCTTCCCTAGCCTCGGCCTTGGGCTGTCTGCAGGGAGGCCATCAGAACAGCTCGATTGACGCAATGGGCTGGGAACCTCATAAGTGGCTTTCTCAAAGCTGCCCAAACCCCTCATACCCACATCATAACGTGGCACCAGCCAAACCACAGTACCCTCAAACTGCTCCTTCTCCCGCCACAGACACTGTGTCTCCTCAGAGGTCTCACGTCATACCCACCCAGCACACCAGCACGGAGGCACCGCAGCAAGCCCCAGCACTAGAGATGAGTCCCACTCGCTACTTGTCCTCAGCAAAGACCATGCCTGCCGCTGGCCTGCAGCTGCCCTCCACCCACACTGCAGTCCTGGCAGCACCAGCCTGTCCCAGCAAGCCTCTCTAGCCACAGTGTGGCATGTCACCTTTTTGTCGCGTGCAAGGCAATTGCTCCTAATCTTCCCTGTCCCAGCCAAGTCTTCTTCACACACCAGATCCTAAGCTGCAAATCAAAGGTCCTGCAGAGGTGCAAACCCAGCCAGCGCCACCTCAGCCCCAGTCAGACACTGGCTGGATCCATGTGGGAATGCATCACCTGCCACACATTGGGCAGTATCTGTAGTAGTACTTCAAGCACAGCTTGGAGTAGTTGTGCAATCCCAAGTGGTGCCTTCGTGCCTTGGGGACAGAGAAGGAGTCACATGTGAAGATCCATGAAGCACTTCTGGCTCTAGCTTACCCATTTACCAGCTGTGACATCCCCAATCTCTGCCACCTGCCACACCTCATTGTGATTTTTCCACCTATATTTAAGGCTAATTCTCGTAAGCAGTTCAGGCAGCTGAGGTGGTAGTCTCCATCTGGCAGGGCAGGTGCAGCCAGGCATGCATAAAAAGAAGGTGATGGAGGAGTGCTCTTGAGGAAGAGGTGAAGGCAGCAGAGGAGGAAGGAGAAGGGCACGCTCAGCACTAACGCTCTCTAACATCTCTATGCACTCCATAATCCCTATGGCATTTCAGAGGATCACAAAATGGGCCATAATTGTCAGCTCCAGTGCAGTCCACTCCTGCAGCATGCACCCAGCCTGATACAACCTCAGAACAACCCAAAGTATCTAACTGTACATTGAACAAATGCACATATATTTTAAAGCCAAATCTTGTGCCCATTAATCAGCAATTCACAGTCCTTTTGCAATTCCATAACCGCAGAATAAAGTTTCCTTTAGCAGCATAGCAAATATCTCCCAATAGCTCTGCCAGTATACTCAGCCTGGGGAGGAAAACTCTTTGCAGCTGTATCTCCTGATCCATTAAATCACTTTTCAGTGAAGCTTCACAAGGATGCCAGTCCAAGCCAGCAGTGATTTTGCCATGCGCTGGCAACAGGGACAGCACGTACCTTTCCGCACATGGACCAGCCATCAGATCAAAGTAGGGCCAACACTACTGACCTGGATGAAAGTCAGACTAGGAAATTCAGGGTGAAAGTCCCCATGAACAAGTAGCTGAATGTGACCCAACAAATCAATCTCCCACCTTCTAGCTCAGCATGYATCCTGCATAACAAATAAAGCTTCTGGGTCTGGACTTTCTTGAAAACTACTTTTCCAGCCCAATATTACGCAGATTTTCCTTCATGATGATAGTCGTCCTTTCTTTGGCAGGAATCCTAAGCTCTCCTAATGCAGCTCAGATGAATCTGACCAGCATCATGAGTGCATTGGTTGAATTTTCATTTCATTTATTTTTTCCCTTTTGGCTGGGCATCATTGTTATGTAAACTTTTTCATCAATATAGGGGACAGCATTATTTATAGGGGATTACAGGGATTACTAAAGCAAACCCTTTGCACTTTCCAGTGGCTGGTACAACTTGCAGTATCCTACCCTGCCTCATAGTTAGCAAGTTGGAGGATCAAACAATTTTGGTTTGATTCTCCTCCAGCATGCTGACACAGCAGAAGTCTTTTGTCTACACTTTGAGCAAGCTGGGCACAGACCCACCAGCTGTTTCCAGCACTCGTCTGTGCAAACATACAGATTGTTTTCAGGGGGAGGGAGAGATGCGCTTTGGTTTCTCTCCCCAACATTCCTCCAGCCTCTGTGGCCTGCACTTCATCCCTTCAGCTTCTCCATGCAGACCCTTTGCTCCTTTGTCGCTCTCCTCCATCATACTTTTCGCCCATCATGGTCCGTTATGACCACGGCTTCAGCCGCTTACAACTGAATGACATATTCAACCCATTCACCCCCTCCTCTCCAGCGCTATCAATCCTAGCATTTCTAAGGTGCCTACCTCCTTGACATTTAAGGAGTGAGTGTATTTCTTCCACGACATTCCCACCCACTGAGCGAGAGAACGGGAAAGATGCCCATGCATTAATAACACAATAAACATCCTGCTCTTTACATTTTCCTCAGTCATATATCTCCCAGACACAAATGCATACAGACAGTACAGATTATATACGACATTTCCATTCTACCTGTCACAAAAAACAGCAGAGCAGATGGCCTGAGAGAAAACTAAGCAAGCAGCTAAGCCTTCCTCAGCCTGCCTCACCCTACTGCTGCTTTYCAGGTAAATTACAGAGGGAGACTCAAAATTAAAGTCTTTTTTCTTCCTGTGTAATGTTCACATCAGCCCTTAGCAGAAAATTAAGCTAAACTTACCTCCTGACCACTACCAGCTCTGTGAGAGCCCTGCATATGCTAGACATTCCCCAAAGCACATCAACTAACCCACGCTCTGAAAAGCCATGTAAATCCTCCTCAACAAAAGTTCAGAAGACCTCTGCAAACTCTGCTAAGGTGGCTACAAGATTTCTCTTGGAAGACAGTAAATCATGATAGTAACTCAYGATACATCTGTTGACATAAAAGTCAGTGAGAGGCCTCTCACTGATTCAGTGGAGCAAATATTCCCCCAAACTATGCCCAACATAAACGTGTCAAAGACTTTAATAAGCCAGATTTTCTATGTGAAAGTTACCACTCTCCAAACAAGGTTCACTTGGCAGCCTAAGCACAATACAAAAATAACAGGAATGGAAACTCTCCTAGGTTTACAGAGAATATTACTTCCCCTTAAAAATGCTTTTAAAGGCAACCTTGAATACTCCAAAACTGGAATCTGTCAGTGCATCACTCCCCCTCTTAACCAGCATTCAGTACGTGGTGACTCTCCCACTCCTCCACAGTATTGCACAAATAGCTTTTCAAAGAGAAGCGGCATTAGCCTAAGGTAGTCCAACAGCTGCAGCCTGCGTGTTTTTAAAGGTCTATTGAAGCAGCACTAAGAAACCGACACTTTACATAGATCTCAGAGACTAACACGTTTTCAGTCTTTCTTTCTTGCAGTTGGGAAAGTGCATGTTTTGGCTTCACATCAACTCTCGCTGTTAGGGTATCTGAGCCTCAGAATTCTAGGAAAGGAGAAAATAATGATTCTCTTCTTAATTTCCCATATTCTATTTCAGTGGGTGTAGGGATATAGCACCCATCCTAACATATTTATCAAGAATATCATTCGCTATAGCTGTATTTTTCTGAAAGCTCTTCAGTTAGATCATGTATGAAAATCATTACAGCAACAAAGTTTGAAAAAAGTGAATCACAAAAGCTCAAAATCTAAAAGGCCAATAAAAAGAGTATCACATCTTAAAGAGTACTCATAATTTTTAAGCCAATGATTATACTCCATGAGTTCAAAGCATCTGTGAGGGGAACTTGCCTCATCATTCTTGAATGTTTATTCTGGAGATACTGGCAGTGTTGAACAAAACCTAAGAGCCACTCTGAGAAGTAAGAAAATGTGAAAGAACATAAAGTCTTAAGAAATTTTCTATGAAATAGTATTCCAGCAGAATTGCTTTAAGTTTTGAAGTCTTCCTTCTCAACAGAGTAGCAACTTACTAAATAAAAGCAGATCTCATTAAGTGGCAGGTGATGGGTCTCAGTGATCAAAAACTAGTTTAAACAGTAAAAGACTATGAGTCATTACAACTGTTACCATTCTAGTAATTCTTTGGGAGATTTTCAAAGCCATATAAAGAGTGTGCAGCTCTATGTGTTTGTTTTACCCAGCTCAACCTGCTGCTCCAACACTTTGCTCCTAAGCAGAAGTCAAGTTGAAAGATGGTTTTCGGACAGTCCCATTAAAACATTTACAGTGATAGAAATATTCTGCTGACATTGAGGATCTTGRAGGTCTTTAAGTTCACACTGTCAACAAATGGGATTTTGACAGACTATTCAGATGTAGCCAAGAGGCACTGACTCTGGCTCCATCAGAGCAAATCACTGCATGCACAAACTTCCAGGGGTCACATCAGTGGCTGCATCACATGTTTTGCAGAGTGCTAAGTGCTTCGACAGTGCAGTGCCCTCAGTTTAGTGAAGAAACCTCCAGAGTGCAAGATTCAGTCAAGTGTGAGAGAGGAAGAAAAAGGAGGCATTGAAGACATACCTAAGATCTTCCATCATAAAACCACTTGTGCTCATGTGTTTCCTGAAGTTAAGACAGAGAACAGAAAATTATCTGAGCAAGGGGAACTGCCAACTACTATTTTAATACTTACTCTCATCAGAGTATCTCCACAATCCTCAAACAAGTAAAATAAATTGGAGAATATAGGAATATAAATATTTCTCTTGCATGCTCGGGAATGTAACCCAAGGAGGGTAGAAGAGCTTCAGTATCAGCTTCTAAATGTATCTTAAAGTATAGGAAATAATTCAAATTATTTAGGATTTTAGGAATGCCAACAGATTTTTACATTTTAGCTATTTGAGAAATCAACTGTCAACTATCATAAAGGTGAACTGGACCCCAAATACATCTGAAAACAAAAATTTCCCTTTCTCTGAAGGGGGCATCTATGACCATTCAGGCCATAGTTACTAGCTCACTTTCTTCCTTGGCATAATTCAGATTGTTTGCTCAAAACCAGAATTGCTCAGATCTTCTGATACAATCCAATGCCCATTCCAAAGTTTACAGTTATTGAAAGGGAATGTGCATACATGTGAAGTTTCCTGAAATAGCTAACTACTGGTCTGGGCGGCTGACTGGGCTAAACAAATTGCAACCCAAGACTCCTTTCTTATCCCCCCCCACCACCCTACCCCCTATTAAAAAAAAATTATGTTCATATTAGAAACTATCAATTATGAAGAAAATAGTACTCACGGTTGTGAGCCAGCTATTCAGCAGACCTTTTATAAATAAATCCTGCTGCTGAGAAAGTATGAGTGCTTATGAAACCATGCACAAGTCCTCCAAATGTTTCTTTGCTTGTGGCCATTGGTTTCAGTGGTATTTCTATCCCAAAGGCAAAGAAGATTTTTAATCATCCCCCTTTTTATGTTCAATACTTCAGAATACACAACAGGATTGGCACCATCTCCYTATGTCTTGCATTGGGGCCGGCTTTCTCTCAGAGCTGGCACTGCTACGTTTCTTCGGCACAAAATGAGGCTGCAAGAGTCTCACTAYGGCAGAACCACTCTTTGGGTGAATTGGACTAAGGACTCCAAGTCTTCCTGCTCTTGAAATCCACAATCTTCTGTCAAGATCAAAAAGGAGCCCCACAGAAGAGAGAGGCCTCTAACAGACCTGAGATCCTAATTCGCAACAAATAATGTCATGTTTTTAACATTAAATGCCCATCTCTAATTAGCATGTAGGGTTTTCCTACAGAATGCAGGCCTCAAGCTAGAAAYTAGAACACACTAGATGCAAGATTTATTACTACCCTATATTCTAGAATCAGGAATTGAATAAACATACATTTACATGTTTATAGCCTCTGCTGACATCTTCATTTTCTAAAGTTCAAAGCTTACATATTTTCCTTTCTATTCAAATGGAATTCAGGGCCTAAAGTCCTACACAGAAGTCAAGTGTTTTAAGCTACATGTGATATTTTTTTTTCAGAAAATGAAATACTAGAGTAACAACCTGTACCATTTTTGGTCTCCTAAACCAAAAAAAANAAGAAAGAAAACTTTGAATAGCTTGCACATTTGGTGATACGAAGGAGAATCTGTCTTGTTTTACATACAAAACATCAATGGTTTGTCTTTGTTGTGCAAATGCGTGGGTGACAAAAACTGCAGAAGCATGGTATCACAAGAGCCTGAAACCCTAAAGGAGGATGGGATTTTTGGTGAGACTCTAAACTATAGGCTTTTGTTCTATTTCAGAAAAGCTTCCAAGAAATTTCTGAGTAAAAGCACATTAAAATATTCCTATCCTTTCCTATTTGTAAGCCTTGTGCATTCTATGCTGTAAATCCGAGTTTTCAGCAGCCTATCAAAAAGGGCACTCAAGGACCCAACTCCATGACAAAGACTTAAAAACCTACAGCTCCCTCCTGGCTGAGCTCCCACCTGTACGGAAGGAAGATCTGTCTTACAAGCAAAAATCCTGGGCAAGAAAAGCTTTGCCTGGAGCTGACACTAGTGCACACACCAACCAAATGAACAAAATTGGCAGTAACTACAAAAAAGCACCTAATATAGATGCTTACTGAATAGCTTCAGTAAACACATGGCGTATTCACTCTAGTCTTCCACTTGCTTTTCCAGAAAAAAAAGAACAAAATGTGACAGTCCTGCTCTTAAGAGGAACAGATTTAAAAAGATAGAAAATCTTGAAAAAAAAAGATAACACATTTATGTCTCCTGAATAAAGATAAGGAGAAAGAAAATTTCCTCCTTCACTCTTCTACATAATTCACCATTTCCTTTAGGAAAATGAGACACTCAGGAAAAGCTAGTTTTGTTTTGCCCTGTCAGATTTCTGTATCTAAGAAAAAAGGCAGCGCTCCTGAAAAAAAGACCCATCCTACCTCCAAGAAAGACAGCAGACAAACTCATCACCAAACAGCACAGTAGAGAGCCGTGAGAGCAACGAGGCCTGTTAAAGCTCTTTGGGAATCTGATGTTGGTTTCTAGACTTGCCCTCCCTTTGGCAACCCATAATGCCAGAGAAGGAGATTTCCAGATGATGCTCATTCAGGTAAAACACACCCTCATGTTGTCAATGTCAACCTATTTTTTCTACATAAACTACTACACACACATGCTCTCCTTTGGTGGGAGAGATGGCAGGTGCATCCCTTCAGTAACTTGGGGGAAATACAGGGATCCTCTCAACACTGTTGAATTTATTTCACACCTGCAGGAGATTGTACAACATTAATAGTATCATTCATGCACTCCTGTTTCTTCTGTTGTTATAAGAGCAAAAGACAGACAAAATATATGTAAGACCTTTTTTCTGACATTCTTTTCTGTCAAAAATATCCACTTGAGTGCAGCTGATGATGAAACAAAGTATCTTTTATTCTTCTGTTCACACAGAAGCATGGTTTTTCTCTAGTCTGCCACKTGGAAATTTCTAGGTTTTTCTATACAGAATAACTTTTTATCTGTACTTTCACCAGAGTTCAGCAATTATCTTAAAGAAAGAAGTTTGACATGTCTTTTTTGCAGTATAAATTATTTTTTTCTTGTACCTTTTCTGGTCTTAAAAATGAGTCAAGTTTTATTTTTAATCACATTTTTATTATCTTTTTCAAAAAAAGGCAAAAAAAATCCTCAAACAAATCACATTATACTGCTATATTTACACTGTAGACTTAATCTCTTATGTAAATATACATATTCTGAAGTAAGCTTTCTTTGGAAAGAAGGCTATTTTTAACCTTCTGATGATGGATAAATCTTCATTATCAATGTAATGCTTTAAGACAGAAAATCCATTTCCAGAGTCGTCAAGTATCAAGATAAGCATGCAGATAAAGTCTATTCAAATAATTTTAAGTAGAAAAAGAAAACCCAAACGTTACAATAACTTAAGATAATGCACTGTACCACACACATCACATGGTAAAACCGATTATTTTTCATGAACATTAGTTATCACAATTGTATCCCAACGCAAGGCTAAATTTTTTTTTAATGTTTTGAACATGTTATTTGGAATATTCATTTCTTCTTGGCAATTAGTTTATCTTCATAGTTGACTGGGATTATGCCACTGCATTCTTCTGTCTTTGATACTGGATGCTTTAAAAAAGTACGTCTAATTACATCAATGTCACGTCCTAAATGATCCATCATGGTCGATACAATCGAAGGTGGGCCCTCAAAGTCTACCAAAAAATACCTGCAATGAGAAACACACACACAATAAAACAAAAGACCTGCACTCCAAAAACTTTAATTCAAATCACTGTGTTGTGGGATTTCTTAAATGAAACTTTCTATTTTTTTTATTTTAGTATCCAAACTGCTTTTGAAGAAAAGCTCAGTAYTATTCTGATTTCAAATATGAGTAGTTCTGTTGAAGCATGCTCAGCCTGAACTTTTCTTTGTTGTGTAGCATTGCTTACACGAAGAGGTGAAAAACAGCTTACTCTCCTTTTACCTACTCCATTCATTTATACACCTTGATTTGAACAGTTTAAAAAAAGTAAGGTGGCACATTCTTTTCATTTACAACATGCATTCTCCTTCTTTGAATTTACTGCATCTTTTGRGGGGGAACTTCACCATGTCACATTTGGAGGATAGAGCCAGGAACAGGTGTAACAGTGTAAACATCTCCAGTTTATATATGGGCACGTGTCTTCCTTTGAAACTCTGCTCCAGAGCTGAACAGGTATTAGAACACACACACGCAAAGAGCAGAAGAAACAAGGAAGTAGAGTTAGGCAAAATTAGGCACATCCCCAACGTGAACATGGCTTAAATTTTCAAACTGCAAGCAGGTGCTGAAGCTGCATGCAAGAAATGCCAGCTTGTACAGTTGGCGCTTGAAGAGCATACTGTTTTGCTGACCTTGACAGGAGTGAAAAGGTCTTACTTCCACACATGCACAGCATGTGCAAAATGCGCTGCTCCAGGTAAGCACTTAGCATCCATGACCTACTTGACAGCTATAAAGATAAAAGCTTACATGCAGCAAACAGTGTTGCTCCTGGTTAATATGAGGTCACTGAGGTTACTTCTCTAATAAATTCCTTTGTTGAAGAGCTGCACCTTGTTCATGAGCTCGATTTTAATTTTACAAGAAGCTTTCAAAACTTCAGCACACATGAGCAAGCGATAAGGCCTACTGTAGTTCACGAACAACAGAACCGCTCCATTTCAGACTAGGGACCACGACTATACGCCACACACTGGCTTACTCTCAAGATACATGAATTCACATCCCGTATCTTAATATGAGAGATAACTCATCTGCACCAACGCCTACTGTTCCTGCAAGTTCTCGGTGGCCGACTACCAGCCATTATATTCATGTGGAAAATGAGTAAGCCCTGCCATTGTCTATCCCTCCTCCCCTGAAATCCTATGAACGAACTAGCATTCTTAATCGAACTGCAATCAAGAAAACTTTTTGATCACTCAGTCTGCATTTGGCATGGCACTAACTACAGTGTAGTTAGTAGACACTGCAACTGTTTCTCAGAAATCCTATCAAAGAGAACTAACAACTCACCTTGTTTCCAAGACCAGCAGCAGTACTGCAGAGCTTCCTGTTATTTCTTTTTAATCTTTATGAATCCTCTTACTAAAGCTCCCCTTTCCTCCTAGTCCACGCCAACACACCTACCCATGTTTAATAGAAGTGTCAGTATAACATGAAAGTGGCATTCCTTAAATTAAGTCGCATTACATTTGCAAAGAAACCCTACATTACATTTGCAAAGAAACCCACTCCTAAATCACTTGTACCCAAACAGCACCAGGCATCCCAGTTTGATTTAAAAGCTCTATCTAAGAACAGGATTTTGTTCTACAAGAGGTACAGGCTCTTRTTAAGCCAAATACACAGTGAACATCACACCTCACAGTCCAGTTCACAATGGTAATCCTGGTGGTAAGCCCCAAGACCAGAAGCTGAATAGGGGTCAGAAGAGGAAATAGGGGAGATGAGGTCATCAATAGAACATGTTTTTCATGCTGCTCACCATGGACAGAGTTAACTTTCTTCCAACTAAGCGAGTTCAGCTAAGTAACATCAAAAGTATTACACACAGAGGAAAGCCATCAGGTCAGAAATGACTCAAGTAGTGCATGCTGGATTGCTGCACAGGGGTGGGACTTACACATGGAAAACACTGCAAAGAAGCTTTTCTGTAGCCAGACATCCCAAATTCTGAAATTCTTGTGCAGGAGCCTACATTAATAGCCACAATTCAGCTCTGAAGTCTTTTTCAGAAGGACAGGATTGAAGCACTGAATTCTCGTATGTGGAAGGTCTGACAGCAAAAAATTTCCCTACAGACGGTACTGAAGCAACCAGTCCTCTAGCACAGATGCCCAGCTGGTGCGGGCTGTGGCAGAGAGTCACTGAAGCCAAGGGACCGCTGCCAGTTCACGTCAGCTAAGGTGCTGCTCCTCCGACTGCAATAAGACTATTGAGAGTTATGGAAATAACCCACCTTAGGGAAGGTTTGGAGGTGCTATGGTCTGCTTAGTCCTCTGTGCAAATCCTCAAAGGCTTCAACGGGGAACATGACTGGGCTTAATGCATTTGAGAAACTGAGCTGCCTTCTGTTTCCTGGTCTCCAGAAAACAAGAGAAGTCACCCAGTTACAACTTTCGTGAGAAGAACAATTTTTAAGCTTGGACAATGTATTAGAAATACTGCATAGCAACTTCTCAGGGATGCATACCCTGTAAAAAGGAGAAGTCGTATTTTCTGTTAAAGCCATTGGTAAATTTAACAGATGCCACTTAAATCTTCTCTTTTGGAAGAACCCTTCCAAATCCTCTCACAGTTGCAGCTAATAAAACAGGGACAGGGAGGGGGGAGAAATTTTAATTGATAATACAGCAACACTTACCTGCCCCCTTCCCTTAGGGATCTGTCTGCAAGGACATTCGCTTGATATTGCGAATTGTGGCCTTTGCTGTATCATTTTAATCCCACTTCTCTAGAATTTAATTTCATTTCTGCTCACAAGTTGTATGCTGCTTTTGATTGTGTTCCTAAAACGGCAATAGTTTTTTTTTTCTCTCTCAAAAGGCTGCTTTGCAACTTTGTGCTTTCTCTTACATTAGCAAACGGTGGAAATTTCCACTGACGCACTGTTGATAACTGAAGGAGAAGTGGGGGATGGGAGGATGAGCTGTTACAGCATATCTTTATGACTCCTCGCAGAATAGGTATTTTATCTGAGGATAAAAAACTGCAGTAATTGGGAACAATGCAATTTTTTAAAAAAACGACCAGCATTCTTCAACACAACAAGCAATAATTGCCTTGCTCTGCCAAAAAAGAGAAAAGAAAAAGAGGGCCAGCATAAAAAAAATATATATTTTCTCTCATTAAAGAGAGAAGAAACTAATGGCTGCAAAATAAACTACCAAAAGTGAAACTGCAATCTCTGAGGAGATCTAGAATATTCTCCCCCAGAATATATGTATTTAAATCAGATGTCATTAGGTTGTCGTATTTTTTTAAACCCACCTCTCAACAAGGCATGCAGCAACCTTAATTTAAGCCAACGAACTATGACCTGATAMAAAATGTTGTAGCTACTGTTTGTCTAGTAAACAAAACCAAACCCCAGTGAGACCAATATGGGGAAAATACAGGAACGCAGGAGGGAAACCACCTCTTTCTTGCAAGCACAAATCAGACAGAGTTTAGGCTCTCTAGGAGTCAGCCGAGTCATCAGGGGAGAAATGCAGGAAAATTCCACTGATTCACTGTGAGACCACAGTTTTATTTTTGTCATTCTGCTCTACTGTAAATAGGAGGATGATTTAAATACAGGACAACGAGCTATCTATCTACTGAAACATCATATTAAAACACTGCATTAACGGAAAAAATAAGCAAAATTGTATGATTGCAAAAATGGAGAACTTGCCCTTGCATATGAAATAAAAATGCTAAACTTCTTTCACTCTTTTCRACGTATCCAAGCCAGAAATTGTTTGAACTTTGAGTCCTAAGAATACTCAAATAGTTTGCTTTCAAATGGACATTCTCTAACTTCAAAGAATCCTGAAAAGCACCTGGATCAAAACTCACTGTTAAATCCTCTTGGAATATGACTCTAAGACTGTGTGTAGTGTGCCTGGGGAGACAAGGCAACAGCATGCATATGGAGGACTTGGAGGAGGCTCTGCAATCCCATAGCTGTGGCCAGAAAATGTGTGTATGCTTAACCATGATAAGCTTGAACTCAGCTAGCTTGCTTTCAAATTTCTCCTGCACATACTGACAGTATGTCTAAGCAAGCTTCGCCAGTGGAGAAGTGGAAATATAAAGGAAAGAAAATGTTTTGATGAACAGGTAGAGCACCTAAGAATGAAACAGAAAACAGTCTGGAGGGAGGGAAAAAAAAAAAAAAAAAAAAAAGGTACTGGTATTCTTGCAAAAGTAGCTGGACATTCGTTCTCATTAAAGTAATCCTTTGTTATTGACATCATTTTGCTACCCGAATGATCACCACATCTTTGGGCCCTTTGCATTTACTCTGAAGAAAGGCACTTTGCTTTTCTTCTCAGCTCTTGTGGTAGCTACTCTTCCTCAGCGGGGCAAGCAGCCAAGTTTATGCTCAGAAAGATTTCTGATTTGTTGCTGGAAGGACTAGTTAACATTTTACTTTTAGCTTTCAGAAAACATATATGGAATAGATTAAGTTCCTTGAAAATTACCAGGACAGCAGCTGGCAAGTACCAGAACAACCCCAAAAGCTGTAGCCAGTAAGTAGGCTGTGCCACAGGAGTGATGCAAATAATCCACAATGAGCAAGTACTTTGGGGAAAATTATTTCTTGCTATCCAGAGTCTTCAGAAATTTCATTTGCCAAATCCTAGACATGGACGTCTGATATTAAGCAAATTAAATAATGGAAAGACATTTTGCAGCATTGCAGAAAAAAATGTTATGCTGCAGAAGAGAAATCAGTCTGACCTATTCTGTGTATTTGAAAAGTCAATAGATACTTGGTTTTGGTCAGTTCTCACTGGGGTAGCATCTGAAAAGTTTACAGCCCAGCTTGCAACGCTTTAGCCGTTACCCATGAAGTATTAATTCTGTGTGGGTCACATCTCTGCTTCTGCAGAATRCATAGCTTAGAAAACCCAGAATTCCTATCACACTAAGATCATTATTTAAGAGTAATTACTGCATTTAATCAATGTGCTTGCACAAAGATGCTACAGAATTTAGTGCACAAAACTGATACTGGTGCCTTATCATCACACTGTGCCATTTCCTCTGAAATGTTCTGAAATTGTGCAAATTGCATTCCACGGATAAGGTGAAGAGAAGTCACTTCACGGCTCTGTTACCTGAGGCACATGCACGCTTACAATGGCATGTGCATGTGAACAAAAGCACTTCAAGGAAAAGTAATGGTTCAATTCATCAGTGAAGAAAGCCCCATCTAGTGGAAGATAATCAATTTAGCAAAAAATACTGCAAATGTGTCTAATACTCAAATATTCAAACGGATTTAGTTTTCATTCCACTACATTATGGAAACAACTCCTTTTTGCTGATGCAGCTCCAGGTGCTCTAAAATCCGAGTAGAACAAACAAGACAGGTTGTGCATTAACTGTCAGTTTAATTTGGTAGTATTAAGAAGGGAGAGTTTTTGCCAGCTTTTTCACCTGCTTTTCTTTCTTCCTATTTGGCCTTGATCATTCAATAGCCATGAAAATCATAGAGACATTCTACCCGAGTGGAGCTGAGCATTTGCTACATTATCTGAAGAATGGAGTCCTTTAACTGTGTGATAGTTCATGTTTTACTTGAGGGAAGGGGAAGAAGGATTGTTAAAAGTTGTAAAACCTCCTGAGAAAAATTCTGATGGGCAACTATTATTTTACTCTTACAAATGAAAGAAATAAAGCTATATCCAGACTACGTGGGTTATTGGAATGGCTATTCAACATCTCTTGTCCATGTAGAATACCGTTCTGCAACAAGCTGCTTGTTTAAAAATAAATTGYGTAAGTATAGTTCCTAACCTCAGACACTTAAAGATGAACAGTCTGAACACGTAAAATAATTTACATAGATGTGTTTCCAAAATGTTCAAATCTTTTAACATTACRTTCAGTGACTGAAACGCTCCTCTTATTAACTGTCTGTACCTGCTATACTGGGACACTGAGGCACCAGAAATTAAACAGTAGCCAACCATGCCCTCTCGTTCCTGAGCGCTCATTTACACAAAGTGATTTTATGCCCTTCCAACATATAACAAAGGCAAAAACGTGATGGTCCTACAGGGCGACAAACTGCCTCAGACTCTAAAGTGGGAGTGACCTGAGAAACAGATAGGACAACCTCCAAGGGAAGCATTCAGCCCTCGCACCACASTAGAGGGGAAAACTAAGGTACCAAAGCCTGATGAATTGCTCCCCACAGCCGGGGAATAATTGCAGAGCTGCAAAGCCTAAAACCAAGTTGAGCTGATCACACTGCATCTTTGGGAAAGGGCCTTGCTTTGCAAATTTTCCCCATCACACAAACAAGTCCAGGTGCAACTAAAATTGTGACCCAGATTTTGTGACTTGGTTCTATTAGACACTATATATATATATATATATATATGTATGTATATGTATATGTGTATATATATATATTCTGCGCTTGTTGGTCTATCTGGCCATCACTAGGGTCCCTGTACACCCCCAGTAGAAAATTCCCCATGCACATGTTGAGATAAGCTCCTAAAATACAATTCAGCGAGAACAAAAGAAAGACCTGAGTTTGCTATTTCAGAGAACAAGTGGGCTGATAACTGGAATGAAGAGCAAAACAAAAAGATTAAGAGACAAGCAAGCAAATAACAAAAGAAAATTGCCATCTTTTCAAAATCAAATTTGAAAGAGAAAATAGAAAAGGCAAAAGAAACATGAAAACTATTATGAATAATCAGAATTACACACCGTTTAACCAGAAAGCTCACAAATAAAGTAAATGCAACAGTCAGAAGTGCAGGGAGAAAAGTCTAAAAATTATTAAATTTTAAAACCCAGTAAAATCTGATACTCTCTTCTCCCCAGAAAGCCAGCCATAGCTCCTTCCTCCAGTGCACTAGATCCCCGGTCCATAAAAAGTTTGAGCCATCTTCCCCAAGCAGTGCCTGAACCTTGTTTTTTAAAGATCTGTTTTGTAGACTTTCTTGCACCAGCTCCCCTGAAGTAAAAATATCCTATAAACCAAGCACCTCCYCCAAACCAGCTCCTTTGCCTGATGCCTTGAAGCATGAAGTGTCACAAGCATGAAATTAAGTCACAGCCTGGCAGGGCTGAAGACAACTCAGGTATGCCAGAAAGCCCAGTCTGACCCACAGATTGTACTACTGAGATCCAGCATTTCACAAGCAGTTGCAATGTTCTCCAGCGTAACACTGACCAAACAGGTAGCAATGGCAGCGTAATTTCATCCAGCCCTTGTCTGAACACTTTATTTGAAAGCTGCTTTGAGGAATTCAGTCCTTTTGTATCATGTAAATAGCAAACAAATCTACAGTTTAACATTCTTTGAATTCAAATACTAATACACACCTTATTTAAATCACCTCTAAATGATTCACCTTTGCTTGTTTCAAAAATAAGCACCTACTGAAACATGTGACACAGTGTAAGAGAAAAAAAATGCATCACTGCATTGAGAATAATTTAAAAACAACTCATTTAAAATGATAAACAAGTAATGGCTAGAAAAACAAATACTCAGAGTAAATACTATTGGCTATTAGAATATAAAGTTGTAAAGTTGGGAATTCTTATTTACTCTTTATAATCTTTTTTTTTGCCCCCTCCCCTTTTTTTTTTCACAGTGGGCATGGGCAATTCACTTGGGCTCAGTACCTCAAGTAAATTTACCTACCTAAACCGCACTGGAACCACAGTGTCTTTGTATCTCATTCTACTCATCCATAGGATAAGCAGTAATTACAATTTTGTGAGATGTCACAGAATCTACTTGAGCTATGATCCTAAATTCATTAAAAGGAAATATTAATGTTCTATAGTGATTAACATCATAAATGTAAATTAGTAGCTACTTCAACTTCAGTTTAAAGTATCAGTAAACCAATGATTTAAACGTTTTATTCTTCATATGCATCCACAATTCCTGAAACGTACAATTTTCATAATTACTTAAATTCAGAAGCTGTCAATATTGCATACTGTAAAAAACGAAGGTGTTTTCTGCTAAGAGATGCAATTAAGACAAAGACCTAGATCTGTTTTAATATACCTTCAATACACATGCACCACCTCCTCAGTGAATATTGTTTGCTGAGAAGGAACAAGTCAGTGAGACGTAGGATCTCAGGTCTTCAAAGCTGCCTGGGAGAGCAAAGCTCCCGTTCGCTCCAGCAACGGCCGCGGGCCGCAAGCCCTGATGGCAGGCTTGGAAAAAAATCTCAGCTTACACATCAATTGGCAGTAAAACTCTCACTCTCGGAGAAGTCTCCTGGATATTCCTAAACGTGTTACGCGCCTTTAATGCGGTAACAGCTTTCCATGATGGATGACGCTGAAGCACTGCAGGACTCCTACAGAAACAACTGACCCAGCTGACTTATGAATGTGCGTTTCCCAGCTTAATTCCTTACTATTCACGGAAGACACTACAATAAGCTGGCTAAGTGCACTGGTAGCTTTGTTATGCATGTTGCGCTGCCGTATTATTTCTGCCAATCATTCGCTTTTACTATATGCTGCAAGTAAAGACTTGAAATGTATTTAAAGTGAAATTAATTAAAGAAACATACAGCAAAGGCCGGGGGGGGGGGGGGGGAAGTGGCAGCTAGGCACACCATAGAGCGCATCCCAGCGGAAAACGCAAATAGCTGGCTGATGCCATACGGATGGCCCTCAAGTCAAGGTAAGAGAAACAGACTGGGTAGCATTGGGAGAGTTTTATAAAGGAGCAAAACTAGATACTCTACACTATTTTAGATGATAAAATATCAATATATTTTCTGATTTGTTTTTTCCAGGTAAACACTCCACACAGTTGAGGGGATGCTATGCCATTAAGCGACAAGGAGATGGTTCATACAATGGTCACCAAGACAAAAGCTGTCTCTAAGAGGCAGATGCTATTAAGCTGTGACCCATGCTATGAAAGCTGTATTGCAGTAGTTTTCACACCATTTACCAGCCAGGAGGTCAAAGTAATAGATTCAGCATACATCCTAAGCCCAAAAGCCTCTACACACTATCAGAAAATAAAATACCTGAAGCCCTGCTGAGAATCACAAAACTGAAAAAAAGAAAAAAGCAAAAAACAAAAAAAAACATTAAAAAATTGGAGCACCCTCCTCACAGACACAGCATAACCTGCACTCACAAAAGCTGTTTCGGTTACCCCAGAAAAAAAAAAAAAAAAAAAAGAATAATGAAAAGGTGACACATGCTGTACTATTTACATCAAGTTACTCTGTAACACTCTATACTACTCAAGACCAAATGGGTAAAAACAAGGAGGTGGCAAGAAAACGAGTCTTGACTTATTAAATAAGAGTTGGTAAGACAGGTGAGAAAGGAACAATATTAAAAATTCTCTATGAAAGAGGAAAGATCTTAGGATCTCTTAGTAAATACAYGTGCATATTCAACTTACAGAGATATTCTAAAAGCTTGTTTTTTATTGGGTTTGGGAATATCTTTTTTTAAAAAAAAAAGTCTTGTTAAAAAGATTACTTTTATAGATGCTGTAAAGTAGAACTGAGAAATTTTACAAGGTGGATAGAGAACTGACTTCACTTTCTACTACTAGACTGTCTTTAATATCCCAACTTACCCTCCCAACCTCATAAAATATCAGATGGTCTATCAGGAATCCACCACACTCACACTGCACTGTGATGTCCACAGTAAAATCTACACAAATACGCTCTCCCACATTATCAGATACTAAAACTGCCTGTTGCTTACCACTGCAGTATCTTTTTTCTCCTGAATTTGAGTTTCCAGTGGAAAACACAGACAACTACTCTCTCCAGTAGTACTCTGTGCTAATCAGCTTCTCCCTTTCAAGAAGTCAAGCAATTCAGAGCAGAGATCTGTCATATGCAAAAACAGAGGAGCTAAATCCAGGGCAAGCAGAATGACTGCTAAGTGTTTAGAGAGAATTGAATTGGCAGGTGGAGGAGGAATAGCGATGGTGACATTAATTTGACAGCTTCATGCTTATGTATCAAGACATGATTGCAATTATTTTTACTAGAACTCTGCTTGATTTGGAATGCAAAATAAGCCTGCACTGAGGACTCTGCAAGGAGGAGCACTGCAGTCTGCAGATCTCTCCTCCTGCTTACTAAACAGGTAATCTGTTGTACTAAATGAGTTAAGCTGGCTTAGGYGTCTGAAAGATCCCCTGGAGAAATGGATTCCTTTCATCTTTGCTACATACCTCCTGCGATACCAGTTATTGTGTTCTCCCCTTTTCTGGTTTCACAGTTAAAGAACCTGAGACCTGATCTGCAGAAGTGCTGCCACCCAAGTCAAGTGAGAACTGTGATCCGGAGCAGTAACATGTTAGAGCATGTTAAGTGTTCTAGAAAAAAAATCTAGAATGTAGGAATCATAGCTTCAGCATCCAAAATTAATGGAACTTAATCCCTCTGCCTTGGCTCTCCAGCGTAAAACAAGTATAATACCAGATCCTTGTTCTGCTTAAGCAGTCTGAAAAGAATACAGCATTCATAAAGTGTTTCTACACCAATAGAAGAATGAAGCGATTAATAATTCTGCCTTCAGAGAAGTCTTTCATTAGCTTCCATGTGTAGACAACAGGACTTCACGCTAAAAAACAACTGTCAGGATCAAGAGATGTTTTGCAGGCAGGCAATTACAGTCACCATGAAGGAAGAGTGCATGAAAGTTATGGACATGACACCACATASGTAAGAGGCACATCAYGGAGATTTCTTCTTCTACCCTTTCYATCAGTCCACACTAACCAGCAGCTGTCACCACTCCTACTTCACAGGAGAATAAAGAGGTCTTTAGAAGAAGGAGTGAARCTGTGAGTCAGCCCTGGGGAAAAGATCTAAGAACGGCTGCAAAGCCTGAAAGCACACTTTTGGARCCACCTTGCACTCACCGGTACCAACTCCATACCATGGAAGACAGCTCGCAAGTTGGCCATCAATCAGCTTTTGCGCGGTTATATTCAAAAGATTAGGAAAAGTGCGTATCTAATTGTTATTTTGATTATTGTGTGCAGCCTCTGTGCAGTCCCAGTTGCCTAGCAACATTTCTCAATCCTTGCTGAGAGCCAGCATTCAATTCAGAGGTACTCTTAAGGAGCAACAAAATACGAGGATGWAATCTACAGTACATTCGTTCTCCATTTCAGGAGAAACCTGCTAGCTGATACGTTAATTCAGAATCTCAGTTCAGGATAAATGTACTCATTTATCCTCAGGGAAGCAGATCATACTCCCCACAAATGATGTGGTCATCATTAATAAAATCTGTACTATRAACATGCAAATTTTACAGGATATATGTGGTAATTAACATTTAGTTCAGATGCATTAGAGAAAAAGAATCAGTTTTGCCAGTTAGCAGCCAGCAGATTGACAGTAGATTAAATGAGACTTTCATCAGCAGACGTTATGACTGGCTTGGAAAATAGTTACGTAAAAATGGCATAACAGAATAATATTACCTATGGGGAGGGAAGTATTTATGAAGGCCTGAACTAAGACTATTCATAATATGACAACTAAAAACTGACAAAAAGCTAACACTACACAAAATAAAACCCTAAAATACTTATAATAGCATATGCACATGAACAGCCACAGAACAAACTTATGCAGGTGATAAACATTACAAATATACTCCCAAATAGCACAGGGAAGACCGAACAATGAGAATTACACATGCATATTTTAAAGAAGAATTTGAAATATTTTCAGGAATAACGCATCGTGCATACCCTCCTCTTCTGTGACGCTGTTTGTGCTTGGAGATTTTATAAGGTAGAGACCTTTCTCCGAGGTTTTCTAGGTTCCTCACAACAGCTCCGTTCTCCATAAGAGCCTCAACAGTGCGCTTCAGCACAGCTGCAGTCTCAGGCTTTAAGAGAAAAAAAAAAGAAAAAGAAGAAATGTACACAAATCTGGTTATTCCTATTATGCAGTTAGAATCAACACATGTATTTGCACAGCTAACTGCCGGAAAAGATCGTTTAATAATATGAGATGACAAAATGAAAGTACAAGCAGACTTCCCCCTAAAAATATAAGAACACTTTTAAAAACAAACAGCAACTCCTCTAGGAATTAAGACAACAGCAAAGCTTCCACTGATTTCCAAGTCATGCCACAACARCAGCAGCAGCAGCAGCAGCAAAAGGAAATGACCAGTGAATTTAACTTACCTGGTATCACTCCACTTGACCTAGTGCAGATGTAAGTAAATATATACATGGCAAAGAGTAATTATCAATCAGCAATAGTTTTAGGTGTCTGGATCATTGATGCTAATTAATATTGCTCATTACAACAGTCGTTAACAGTGCAGAGGGGAATAGTAATCTGTGGCTCAATACAGAGCCACAATTAGCACTACGTTCATTTTATATAGTCATATCAACTGCATGTAACACATATTTGGACTCTTGGCTAGATCATTGCACATTGTATTGCTTTTACATAGCCAATGTTGAAGTCTTTTTAAGAGTTAAGGAACTGAAATTGAGGGACAGGCAGCCAAAGASTAGTAGGTAAAATGGATGAGATGTTTTCTTGTTTACTGCATATCAGGGCTCTTTAGAGTGCTGAACTGTTCCAGTAACGGCACTCAACAATATATATGAAAATGTTAATAAAATACAAATTAAAATATTTGGAAAACATCTGCAAACTTGCTACACTCTCAGCGACAAGAAGTATTTCAAGAAAACAAATCTCCTATAGAGAAAGGAAACTAAATGGATGTCCCACAAAACACAGAACACACACTATGGCTTTCTTCCCTGCCCCTCCACATTTCACATCAAGATAGATTCCCAAGTCTACTTGTCTGGTGAGATGGCAACAACTGCAAACAGAAAAGTAACGGAAAGCTAGCTAATTTTCAGAGTAGTTGGTATTTTGTTAAATCAAGCCATTATAATGATTTTCACTATCTTTTCTCAGACACAAGTAAACTTGRGTAATCTTTCAATCACCTTATGTACAGAATGACTGAAAGTTAGTTGCCTAAACCCTAGGCTAGAGATGCAAAACTTAGCTAGGAAAAAGAGCTGTTTAATGCCTAGAAAGCTTAATGGAAATCGGTGAAAAACGTGGTACCAGAATTTTACAATATGCAGCGCAGTCCATGCTCTGGCATGGGAAGTTCCTCTTTCATTTTACCGAGGATACAAGGTGATACGAAAGAGCCTCTAAATGCAGAGCAGAGACGCATAGCATATGGCATCTTGCAAGGTTGCTTGCTCTTCGAAAGGCCTGAAGTACAGACTGTCTGAAATGTTTTCCTGTTCCTGTGTGTTTATTGCCCTGTGACATTSAAGAGTCAGTCATGTAACGTATGTGAGGCATGTACTACTCCTCACTATCGGTAAGAAATTCTATTCGCCCCTCTTCCAGTTACGCAAACTGTWTGGAGAAATTATTTTCAACACAAAGTGCCTAATCAGTTACAAGGTGAGCAAAAATGCCTGTTCTTTCTTCAGTATACATGCAGACTGTGTGGTAAAACCATTACGGGGACCAGACAAACATGCTCACAGGTAAAGAGAGGTCGCTACSCTGCCAAAATTTTCCAGTGTATTTTCACTACTGTTTCTCAGAACAAATACTAAAGGTATCTCTATCTCATCATAATGTGARAAGTTAGGATGAAGGCATTATTAAGAGAGCTTATGGACTATACTGTAATAATTTAAATGATGTTTTAGCTGAAAATCAGAGATAACATAACCACCTCAGTCAACTGAAACTAATGTCCATTACCACTCTTCCTAAGAAGCATCTTTTATGCTTAGGATCTCCTTCCCAAAAAACATTTGCAAATCTAATTCAGCCTCCTTAAATTCTTTTTGTCCTCCTGCCACAAAGCAAGTTATTCCCACGAATATTACAGGAATCTGATTTTCTGAGATTTCCACCCCTCTATTAGGTATCTACATGTTGATGCTACACGAGACTATACCAATCAACCCGTGAAGCTGATCTTGTTAATCCTTTCACTCCTCCCTTTAAATCCATCTCCCATCTCTCAAATACTTCYGCATTATATGGCTTTTGTTTGTTTTAAAGGATAAAACGTTTCTTTTTGGAGTAAGTACTGTCCAACACTCCAGAACTAGAGTCTCAGAAACAATCACAACACAAATAACAAACTGGAAAAACAAAACGAACCACCAAGTAAGTTTGTTTTCCCAGGTTTCAGTTTTTTCCCTTACAAAAATGATCATGAGTCTCTTCTACATGAAGACGTAATTTCTAGAACTCCACAGCATAAAAATTCCTAGTCATTATTCGTATCACATTTGTGCCTAGAGGTCTCTGCCACTATCAGGACCCTCCTGCGGGAGGATACATTCCACTTATTAACCTAAGTCTTAAAAACAAGAGACTTCCTAAGGACACCTACAAAGACATTAAGAGAAGAATACATTCCAYTGGATATAACTGGATCTGCAATTTTCTGCAACGGAAAAGGGCCGTTCACAGACACTACAGTTTTTCTTGAAAATGCTCACGGGTCTTTGCAATTCACTTGCCAAAGCAGAAGAGTCATGATATACCAAGTTGGAGGACTAAAATGGTCTATTCTTACGTTTTTACAACAAGAAAACTTTTTTTGTTGTTTTTTTCAGTTAGGAAAGAATATGCAGCACCTAATAAAATTCAATGTTTTTAACCACCATGATTCAGAATACTCAATCTGAAATTAGTCAAGTAATGAGATAGAAGCTGTTAATATACTGGAAAATAAGAAAACTCCTATACTGTTAAACAATGTTACATACTAAAATCAATTAAATATATATATGAGTTATACAGTATTTTAAAGTTAGTCCAACATAGTATTAAAAAAAACAAAAAAAAACAAAAAAAACCCCACAAATTAGTTTCTATTGGACCTGGCCTCAGAAAAGGTTGTGGATTTTAATAYTTATTTTTTAAATTGAACTGATCAATACAATCATCATCACAAGAGTTTATTACTGCAATGATAACCCTCCAAAAAAATATCACTATGGAACATATGACTGTATTTCTACTCCAACTGTATTTCCAAAACTCTTTCCAGATCTGTTCAAATGATATATAAGCCTGGTCTATGATAACTATGGCAGACTTGGCATAGATTTCCTTATGCTGTCATCAGGCATCACCCACACTGAGGCACAGGAACAAGTAACACCTTGGAGCAATGAGTTTCCAGAATGCATGGTATAGTTGCATCCATTCTGTGTGAAGATTATTTTCAAATAATGACATATTTGGGTGAAATGGCATATCTGAYTCCCCTTAACACAGGTCCAATCCAACTCCCACTGAATTTGATGCAAAACTACTATTAACTTCCATAACCTTTTGACAGTGGTCCAGATTTCAGTACTATCAGCTAGCATTTGCAGATATCCTCCTCACCTCGCAGTTAGTAACTATGTAATATAATGATCCACATGTGCATTTGGTATAAATGGGAGCACAGAGCAAAGACAAGCTCCCCCCCTTCATCCTGTTGCACTGAAAAAAGGCAGGTAGGTCACAGGAGCACTCTTACTACTACAAAGGAATAAAAYCTGGTTTCATGGGATAAGGGTTATGTACACCTGCACTGCCACCACCTATATGGACTACCATCCACACACACGAGTAGTTAAAAATACTGCATGCCCAATGTAGTGCTGAAAAGACAGAGCTTTTTGACTGCCTACATACCCAGTTTTTCAGATAGAATTTATAAGTTGTCTAAGTCTCCTTGATCTGAAGACTGCTTTTTAAAACACCTGTAAACATACACACCTTTGTAAGTGTGATTCCAGTACTTCACCTCGGAAGCCTAAGTTTAAAGCTGTTCTGTAACATTTATTAACAATACACACCGAGTTAGCTATTGGATGACCAACTGTATACTAGTCTAGAGGTCGATTACTTTATCTACCTGTAGATTGAATCTAGAGATCATAGATTTTACAGAGAACCACAAAAGAAATAACAGCTTAAAAAAAAAATAAAAAAAAAAAAAAGAAAGAAAGAAAGAAAGAAAA
>NW_028185373.1:464543-478792 GCF_003343005.1 Rhea americana
GCTCCAACGGAAGAAATGCAAGTGCTTGAACAGTTTGACCAACTATAGAAATGTAGTCAACATGTAAGATATTGAAAGCCAAGTTCTGGTCCAAAAGCAGGGTACTTTCAGAATATTTCAGCAAAGTATTTCACCACATTAAGAAAAACAAAGGCTGGTATCGTGATACCTAAAGCAGTGCAAAAAAAAAAAAGCCAAAATAGGAACGTGGTTATAAGACAGCAGTGGGCAAATGCATTTATGGGTATGGGATTCCTACAAACAACCATCTGCCTTATCAATGCTTACTTCTGGATTGAAGGCTGGGAAAATTTTATTCTAAGATAAGAATTTTTTAGGAGTTAATAACAAAGTTCAGATTTCTTCTCTTCCCATGACAGCACCATTTCTTTTTAAAAGCCTTCAGCAATAATCCTAAAGCAGGTAGCAAACATTGTTCCTGTGTTGTCTCCTAGATTTATTGTTCATAAAGAATCACTAGCTTAAGCTCACTATAATTCATCAAATCAAATCCTAGAGAGTATCCCATCAACATAAGAATCTAGTCTTGGAGGAAAGTACTTAAGTCTTCTCTATATGCTTATATTTTTAATTGTTCTCCCTCCTCTGGGGGATCACATACGCAGTCCCCCTTCTCCACAAACCCAAGGAAAGGAGGGACAAGCAAATACTACTGGGAAGAACTGGGAGGCAGCAGCTACAGCTGCTCTGATTCCTCTCTCACTACCGCTTTGAACAATACTCAAGGTGTAGGAAGCATCACTGGGAAATCTGTTTCACAGGCCTGAAAGTGACAAACAGAATCAAGATGTATGTATTTTTATGTAATATACTCAATTTCATGATAGAAGCTTTGTAATAGCCCCAGCATCTGTGTTGCACAGACAAGCCAAAGTAGGATACAGAGTTGCCAGTGATATTCACAGTATCACACTGTAAACACATACAAGAAATCTGTCCTGAATAAAGACGAAAAAACAAGTACTGCTTTTGTGAAACAGGCACCTTCTACCATCCAGAAGATTTTGCCCCTGAAATCAGATTCTGACACTGACTATTAGGATTTTACCTAGCTATGTTAATAATGGAAATAAGCAGTGTTGCCCTGCAGTGAATATTTTGTGCACTGCAATGCACCTGTAGTGCTTCCAACACTAGGCTGGAAAACACATTCTTGGAAAGCAAYGGGATCTGCCATTCAAGCCTTCTCCCGCAGGGCCTGCTGTGTGTGGCTAGGTTGCAGGAGCTACCATAGCACTCAGACATTTATCACAGGAGAAATCTCTCAGGCCAGYGAATAGAAATACTGTTAAGTTTACTGTTACAACTCGTTTTCTACTTGCATATAATATGCTGGATCCTTAAACGGAGCTCTATTCAAAAGGGACCTTAATTCATCACCTTTAGGCAAACAGCTGTATGTCCAGGTGCAGAGCTGTCTGGCATACCCCTTCTTCAGTCAATAGCTGTGCATATTTAAGTTAAATGTTACCGGAGAAGCTTATTCTATTCCATCCCTCATACCCTCAGAAGATAGGTAAGCTGTTTGTCTCTTTTATACAGGCCAACAGATCAGCACCTTCCCTGACTGGCACCATGTCCAGCATGATGCGCTGTTTCTGAAGACAATGAAGTCTAAGATAAAGTCCCATATATTTAAAAACAAAACAAAACAAAATGAACAAGAAAAGAAAGCCACAGATTTCTACGTTAAAGATTGTAAAATATTACACTTCTTTRCAACCTCCCCATTTGTGGGAGTACTTTGAAAACATAAACTAATTGTTGGTTTTGAAAGCTTGTCACTGTAATCCCTCTCATTCCTCCTCTCCAAAAAAGATCATGGTTTATCATAGCTTGCCTAAAGCCATTGGCCAAACTATATATAGGCTAGCCTTTGCTAACCATAATATCCACAGACACAGGTTCCTTGGTTTGCCTCAGAGCCAGACCAGTTGAGGACATAGGAAATGGTATTGTCTGGCTCCCAACTCAGGAGCCACAACATTTTTTCCTGAACAGCCAGCAGTAATTCCACTACCACAAATGTGGGAAACAAAAAAAAGAAAGAAAAAAAAAAGTGGGAGGGGAAGAGGCTATGGAGAGAAAATGAACTTGGTGGCAGGATAGCCATGCTGGAGCGCAGCAAGCGCTAAAGAGCAGACAAGTCCTGGTACGTAATTCTCGCTCTTGTTCCTCCTTCTGCGCATGTAATGAAGCCAGAGCCCTTTCAGCTGGGTTCACCCTTGGTGAACTTAGTTCACTATCATTCAGGCAGGAGCAGTTGCCTCACTTCTCCGGAAGGTACAGCTTTATGCATCCTAACAAGCTATGGAAGAGGAAGGAAGTTGCTGCAGACCTTCCAAGCATTTTTGCTTGAAATACTGCCTCCAGAAAGAGTAACTAAAGGACAACTATCTACAGATCAAAATTCCTCACTTCTCTACACCCTTCATTTTCTAAAATTGCAGTTGCCCAGAGCTTGTTGCCCAGAGAGTTGCCGAGAGCGTGTTAACTAGCACCTTTCCACAAAAAAATCTGGTTAAGTTTATTTAAAACCTCCACTATTCCCACATGCCCAGGAGTGATACAAAGCCCTGTATGTCACACCAACCACCATCTATGTATGCAACATACCAGCTATATGCACTTCCCTTACAGCTATGGCTTCTCCGTTTCTGTTCACYGGTCTGTCTTCAGTCCTTCCTAGGTAAGACACAGTTACATCGAGGTGAGCAGAAAGCTTATTTAATGCACAGGTTTCATCAGCATCTCACCAACTTTGAAAAAGGGAAAACAGATGAGGGTACACAATCAAGCTTTATCACCCCAGGATCAAAGTTGCAAACGCACACCTGTAACCGGGAAGCAGTACAACACAGTTCCAACACCCTGTCTCTGACAGGAAATTACTATACACTACCAGCACAAGAATAAAAATTATAGCAGTTTTATCAGTCATACAAAACTCACATGGCAACCAGCAAGCATATTAGATAGGCATAGAGAGAAAATGGGGAATACTCTGATGGTGAAGAATTTCTTGGAGTACTGGAGGCCAAATGGACACAAGCTTGTCAGCCATGAGCTACAAAGAGGACCAGTGAGCCCCATATGCTATTACCCTAGCAGCTCRGAGACAGACCAAAGACTTGGCAACAGCTTGAAATACCGCTTTTATAAAGCTGATGCCTTCTAAAAATATGGAGCTATCCTCCCAATTCTAACAGAAGAGAGAGCTTTGTGGCTGGAATCAGAGCCATGTAAAAAGACCCTTCACTACTACTCAATTTTCAAACTAATTAGCTGGCCAGAGGTTACTCAAGAGAGGACAGAAGTTCAAAAAGACAGAGAAAGCACAATGCCTAAAAAAGAAGCCTTCTCAAGCTACCAGAGCTCCTCTGGAAAGTGTCCTCAGAGAGACACATCTCCTTAGATTGTAAACAAAAAGAAAACCATCGTAATTAGCATGACAGTTTTCTAACTCCCTTCAATGTGATACTAGCAGCACAAAATTAGGTTTTCTTTCGGTTGTTAAACAGATACAAAGATCCTTTTGAGATTAGGTTTTGAGAAGTGGAAATCAAAGAATGCAAAATCTATGTTCAGAAGAAAGCTCATGTCAAAAGCAGCAAAACTGTGGGAAAAAACATCTTCGTCATCGTTGAATACATAATTGAAGACWAAAAACTTATTACTGAAAATGACAGAAAAACATAACACTTTTTTGAACCTGCCAAGATCAACACTTGTGTAAGAAAGAGGAACTTTACTATAAGAAGCAAGGGGAAGCGGGGAGAGTCATTTAATTGTCACACCCTGTTTCAGTACACAAGACACAGCACACAGATGAAAAATAATCAATATATGAAGACCAGAGATTTTTGTATCTAAGAAAATATACTTTTCCAGACATAAAGGAACAAATGGGAGAATCCAAGTGTTCTTGAATGTGATAACCAGTATCTTTTTATATACACATATATATAAAAAAATATATTCAACATTTAAAATCATAGGAAATTGTCAAAACTAAGAAACTGAACCAAAACCAAAGCACTGCAAGCTTTAGTATCAAGTACGTACCAAGTCAGGGTTAAATTAGCATAGTACTCTCAACATTGAACCGAGCTAAATTTAATTCATGTTAGAGAGCATCAACCCTTATAAATCTAAAAAGAATTTTAGACCGTCTGTCTAGTTATAAATCTGAGTTAAAGAGCTTTGCCAACTATAACCAAATCTCTGTGATTCAGAGCCATTTCAAAGGTTTCTTATTAGAAAGAGTTAATATAACAATTGACTATAACTTTAGAACTAGTTAAGTACCTTCTTTAATATTCAATTAGAAGCTTATCATCATCTTTTCAACCACAATGCATTACTATATGGACTTCTGCATAACACTCCTAGTCAGCTGAAGTACTTACCGGAAATTTTCCGAGACCAAATTTACCAGAAACTACAAGTTTTGCTCCTCTTATGACTTTTAGATACAGAATACACTTCATCAAGTTTATGTTAATTTTTTTAAGCTTAAATAGTCTAAAACACAAAGAAAAAAAAAGTAACAGGGGAAGTTATTTTCAAACACCTTTTCTCCAAGATGTTTGAAACTGCACACACACTCTCACATGCAACTCCCATTGTCAAGTTTAAGATGAAAAAATAGAAGACCATCCAAAGAATACACTAAAAAGATAAAGGCAGGAGCAGAAAAAAAAAAGAAAATAGAAGAAAGGATGGTTTCTTCATTCACATGATACAGGAGCTGGTATTGCAGTCAAGAACCCAAAGCCTCTTTTACCATCTCAGTATTATCTCATGRGTTAACTTCTTCCTGACTACCTTAAGAACAGATGAACGGTTGCACAGTTTGCCAATTCAGGTCATCAGTTCTTCTCTCCAAAGCAATCAGCTGCAGGTTTTAAGAAAGCCTGAAACCATTTCTGACCTCATGGACTTTCCCTTTAATTGCTCAAGTTTCAGTCTGCAAGTACCCAGCCTCACAGCTCCACCTTCAAAAGATCCTGAGATGAGCAAGACATAAAGCCTGACTCAACTGTGCAGCCTAGTCTAGTCAAGATCTGTATCAAGTTATTCTTAGGCAAGTTAAGAAAGAAAGAAAGAAAGAAAGAAAGAAAGAAAAAACTACATATGACAGTATTTTAGATGTATGTAGGATTTTAACCACCACAGCAAGCAGAATTTCTTTCTCTTTCCTCTTCCTCATCTTTCAAGACAACAGCTTACTACAAAAGCCCTCTTGAGAAAGCTGGTTATGACTCCTCTGGATAAAAGGTCCTTTAGTGTAATTTTACCTTTTACTAAGAGGGTTAATATAAAATAAATCCCCTGGAAAAAAAGTTGCTAAAGAAAAATAATACAACCAACCATTCATTCAATCCCGCAACAGAATTAATATATATTGGAAATTAAGTCTGGAAGCTTCTCTCTCAAGAATGTTACCTATACAATCAAGTTTCTCAAGGTGAGACTAATTTAAAATAAGAATTTTAACTCTGGATAAGACTTCTGCTCTCAGACAAGCTCTTTCTCTCAGTATCTTTCCTCTTACTCAGCCTTATTTTCCAGAGTGCGTATGTGTGCATCGTTTGCTCCCCTACTATTTTCTCTCATCCRTTTCCTTTTTCTCTTCGCATATTTAACACCAGCTTGGAAGACTCAGACATGGACAGAAGCGGTCCAAAAGAGATGGCTGCTACTCAGAGGTAAGGCAAAGCCAAAAGCATCCCCTTACCCCAGCTGTTTGAAAGGAAAAGGATGCCTGAATGCAGTTAGTCATTCCCCAGCTGCCCATGGCCTCTATTTACTGGTTTCTGTTCCAAGTCGGGGAACGGAACGGACAGGAATCAAACCACTGCCACGCTGTTGCTGCCGCTGCTTCGCTTCCTGAATGCTTCAGGGACAAAGGCAGTGGTATCACGGGCAAGCAGAAGGGCTTCACTGTGTTGCAAATGGCACGCAACATTACAAGAGTTTACCAATCCAAGCAGCGTTTCTGCTGCCCCCCGTCTCCCCTGGATGCACAGTACTGAGTCCAGTACTTTTCCCTGTAGGGAATAACTCCCTGTCTGTCTCTAACAAGGCACACACATGGCAGCTCAAAACTGGCAGAGATTCTTTCAGTGTTATTGCTCTGGACACATTCAGCCCACTAGGTATTTTTCAAATCAGCTTTCACACTTTGTAACTGAGGGAAATCTGCTCAGCAGCAAGGAAACTGGCACTGTGCAGCTTCCAAAAAACAAACACTAGTTTGGTTCAGAGTCACAAGCTGCAGATGTTACATTTTAAATCCTCTGGGTCAGGGTCTTCCAGCCTTAGAGCTCTTAGCACTTCGGAGAATTATGTGCAACTGTCCACAGCATTCGCTATAGCAATCAAGTGTCAGGACTCTCTTGGAATATATCCCAAATACTCAAGACCAAGACTGTATCACAAGCACCATCTGGACTTGTTGAGGTCACTGAACAACTCCCCCTCTGTAAGAGAAATCTTCCTTTAAGGACTAGAACTAGAGATCTGGTTCCTAATACCGAACTGTTATAGCATCAAGCTCATCCTTACGTGTACAAAAACAAAAAAGCGAGGACTAGGAAAAAGCTGAATGGGATAAACAGCCAACTTTCCAAAGAGTGTTTGGGGACCATGGCCATAATTTTTAAAATCTCCTGCTTTTGGAGGAAATTAACTATCTTTGGCTCTGAATCAAACCAGCATTGGCATGGGGCGTTGAAGTCACGTTGGTCTGACCCATTGGTGTGCACGAGCAAAACTGAACCTTAACAATTTCCCAGTCAGCGTCTCCTGTACGCTAAAACACATACATAGAGATATTCAAAGCTAACTTAGAAAATTAGTTTCACAGTCTAGATAAATATTGAACATGTTTGCTGACTAATTTAAGGGTTATAAGTATTACATAAACATAAGGTCAAATTGTCATCTTATTCCTGTCAGTCCATGAAACTTGCAAAAAAAAAAAATCCTCAGAAAGGCAAGTCACTAAGCACAACCTGATTAAATGTGCTTGCTAGACAGGCAGGAAAAAAAGCACAAAACCCAAACTTCCTGGCTTGTTCACTTTCCTGGCACAGGAACATGCCTAGTGCAAACTAGGACAACCACATCCAAGGAGGGAGAATTCACTTTGGAGCCAGTAGGCAAAGAGTACTTATTACCACCACCTCCTTGAGTTTTTCCAGCGAACCCTCAAAATAAATGCTGCTGTAGCGTTTATTGAACCTGCCCAGAACCTTGTCAGGGCCAGGACTCCACACCCAGAAGAGAGAAATGGTAAAGTCTCAAACATTTTTAAGTTGGGCATTGATGGAATGTTTATTAACTAACAAGAATGGAACCAGCAAGGCTTCCTCCACGGGGACAGAGGCCTCTCAAATCTCTTTTAGAAATCCAAGAAAAGGAAAGTTCTCACTGAATAGAGAATCACTTAATACACTAGTCAGCTAAGCAATTAACTAATAGCTAACTAATAGAAACATTGCATGAAGAAAATCTGTAAATCACAAATTCAAACAAAACCAGCAGACAGAAGTTCTGCTCATCTGTCATCTCAAGTCCAAAACTTCCCCTCCAGTGGTGTTTTGCACCTATTCCTTCAAACAAGTAGCAAAGCTCCTACTTTCTCTAAAACACTGCAGCAGAAGAGGATATGAAAAATAATTTTGATGAATGCATTTTCCCTGTAGCTGAAAATCCAGGTTTAATGTCCTCCCCATAACTTATGGGAACATACTTCTCATCTCTAGCAGAGCATCTTCATTACCAACCCATAGGCGATTCTTACCAGGCCTGCTCCCCTCCTTGCTGAAGTAATGTCACTGGACAAGGGAGTCATGATTCACATTGGGTTTCCATGGCTATTAGTTCAAATATTTCTGTATGGGGAACAGGTATGAGGGGGAGAAGGATGTGGAAGACTCGTGTTTGCTCTCTGCATTCAAAATGCTTTAATATTTTACTCTTTAAGTAAAATATAATGAGCATATATTCCCTCCCCCTCGCCACTGCAAAGTCAAGCATCAAAGCAGTGACTACAACAAGCTCTAACTGCTTCCCACGAGGGCCAACTCAGCATCATGCTCGGCATTCGCAGAGCATTACTGTTCGTGTGGGCTCTTTGGAGGACTCGGGCTCTGGGATGGATTTCTGGATCCAAGCCAGAAACAGACAAAAGACATCATGACACACGGACTAAGGCTGTCCCTGAGGTCCACCACAGCACAACTGTAGGCATTTAAGAATACTACAGAACCAGGCCCATTCAAAAACTGGTTAAGCAGCAGCTGAACGGGAGCATTAAAATTATACATATCCACACATAAAAAAATATGTACACATACACTATATACATACACACACATCCATATCACATCACAGTTATGGGCTCTACCAAGCAAGGCAGTACTGCTAAAATGACAGCTCAACCCTATTTGGTTTTGCATATAAGCTGCTGCTCTGCCTCTCTCCGCCCGCAGTGTGACTCGGCCTTCAGTTTTGCAGCCAAACTCTACAATGATGTTTTGGATCCATAAGTTCTTCTTGCGGTTTTAAAGAATCTGTTTTTTTCTACTTCTCTAACTAAATGCCATTGAAATCGCCATCATATTCCATTTCAAAAGGTCTGCCTTTTAATGGTTAGTGTAGAATAGGAGCTATTTATACACAGGGATGCAAGGCTTATTACAAATAAGAACATATGACATAATTATGTACAGGTTCTCCAAAATAGCTTCACAAATATCTGTTCTGGTTTTTTTCTCTATTTTTATTGAAACTTTGTACAGAAGTTTTAAACATTTCCATACAATACTTTTAGACAGGACAAAATGCCATGGTAAAGGAATGTAAACTGCAAGAAACACAGTCTGAAGTATCCAAATACTCTCTAATAAGAGTTTTAGTCTGAAGACTAATGCAGTAGGCAAAATAATATGCATACAGTATACAAAGAACAGTATACACAGGGCCAGCAATGCTAACTATGAAAAATTTGCATCAGATTTACTTCAAAGATCTATAGCAATATGATAATTCTATACACTAGACCAAAATTAATTTATCATACATTGTTTCTATGACAAAAAGCTTGTCATTATGGACAGTAGCAACTTACAAGTATAATTAAGCTGTATTAATCTCATTAACACTTCTAAATCTATATTCCTACTACAGTAATTTTTTCTGTATATTGTCTTATAAGATCTTAACTGACCTTCAAATAACACTTGACCAAGAGAGACCTGGACCCAGTTATAGTGATCTTATCTACATGCCCATTTGGCTTATTTCGAAAAAAGAAGGGACAAAGGAAAGGCAGGTTTCAAATGCTATATGATATCATTTGGTTTTGGTCTGAAATGTATTTTAGTTGAATAGTTTAAAAAAAAAAAAAAAAAAAAAAAAAAAAAAAAAAAAAAAAAAAAAAAAAAAAAAAAAAAAAAAAAAAAAAAAAAAAAAAAAAAAGGCAGTCCATTAGCTGGTATTTTATATAAAATCTGCAGAAAAAATACAACAGCGACAAAAAAAAACAAAAATACTTCACAGATACCTAAAAAACATCAGAGATACAAGGTAAAGCAGCATCACTCTGACACTGTGCTTTAAAAATAAGATGAATGAAGAGACTGCTCTAGTGATATTAGAAAATTTGCTTTCTTCTTGAAGAAGACTACTAACATTTTGCACAGCAACTATTTTTATAACCACCTCATTTAAAAACGTGTATTCATAGACACAGAGAATTGTCATATCATTACCATTTTTGCTCAAAGTGTCCAACTTTACACAGTGAAACTGATAATGCTAAGTGTCACCAGATGTCACTATACCATGAATTCAATATCAGAACAGAAGTGAAGCAAATGCCTTTAAACCAACACCATAAAAGAAATAATAGAAAGTGTTTTGTAAACAAAACAAACCACTTTGCAAAACAAGAGAGTTCAGAGATCTCACAGTGAAATCAGAAACCCTAATTATATATGTTTACATTCTAGGACTACTCTTTACCTTAGGCCAATTAAAGCACATTAAACCATTTAATTATATACAAACATTTTCTTAAAAAAATTTAAAACATTGCACACAAGTTTGCTTTTAAACATCACATAACAAGGTTAGTTTTATTTTCAAAACAATTACATTTAAGGGCACAGAACATACAGAATATCAAATTAATAGATGAGTATTTTGCTTCTCTATACATGCTAAATCCAAAGATTTCCTCAAAAAAAGTTAGAGTTTAGTGACTCCAACTTCTTCCATGTATCCTGTTCTCTGAAAGGGAGCAACTCCCAACACCTCCTTTATCTTAGGATTTAAAAAAATATATGTATAAAAAAAATAAAGCTGTACGTTTTAAAGTTGTAAGCATCTTCTGCTTTAAGTGTTCATGCAGAGATCCTTTGATAGCTCTGCCTGCATCACTGTAACCTTGTGGGAATCCTTTACATGACTCAGTTACAGTACTTACATGACTTGCATCAGAAGTCTCATGCTGGCCTTTCTGGGAATAGGGTGAAAAGGGGTACACAGGACTGGAGAAGTAAAAAAAAAAAATATATATATATATATATGTATATACACAAGGAGCATACTGAAAGCCATTTTGATTTCTTACAAACTCTCACCATTTCCTTTCAGGTATTAATAAAAGCTAAAAGAAAAAAAGTAACAACTTTGGCAGAGAAAAGCATCAAATCATTCCTTTAAAAAATTAAATAAGAATAGTCTCCCAGAACACACTATTAAGCTTTTAAAAAGCATTCTTCCTTTTTATTTTGCCCCCTTCTCCCCNCAATAAAAGGCTCCTAACAAGTTTCTGGGAGAAAATTCAAATACTTTAACAAAAAAATAAGTTAAGGGGAAAAATAACAAAAAAAGACATCACTCCAAAATAAGTTTTTCAAGACTGTCATTCTAAGTTCAAGGCAATAAATAAACCAATCACTGCAGAGATAGAAGCAAGCATCTTTCTGGTTTCTGGGTCTATCTCTGTATGACTAGCTTGTCCCACTTAGGAGGAAGACAGCCATTAGATGTCATTGAACAGACTGCCCATTATGGGAGATGATTTATAGTTTTACAGAACCAAAAAGTTGGTGTTTAAACCAAAACACATTAAGCTGGGTTCATATCTCTTCTGAAAAGATCACGATCAGAAAATTAGCAAAGGCATGTTTACGCTATAAAATACCCTGAAAAAGCTTTCTTTGCTATAGTCCGTAACACAGGCTAACGTACTTGCTAACCAACAGACAGTTTGCATGATGTGTTTTTTTTTTCTTTTCTTTTTTTTTTCCTGATAAAGGGCTTTTGTTAAGCAATTATTTGCAGCAAAGAACATTAGCAAGTTCTATGATCTCTAAGACATGGAAACAGTCTGACTGAAGAGGCCAACATTAGGCAAAGGGTAGCATAGAAACACATTTTTAAGTGCCTGAAGAGAAAAAACACTGGAGAAATTTGCTTAAAAGCTTCTTCACAATAATAGTTCTAAAGATGGGAGATTTGTAAGTATTACTTTATTAAGGTTTTGACTGACTGCCAATTATTAGTATGGCAACTTGTTAGTTTAACAAAAGTCAGAATACATAACTGGAATCTGAAGCACCTCAGATTCAAAGGTTACACCACGCATTTTCAAAGGATTATGGCTCCAGAGAATGCCCAAAAGATAATTTCATCATGGACCTGATTGCAATTATACTGAACTGGACACATACATCCTGTATATTAACTATTTAAAAAGAGTTCTGTTTAAACAGTAAATGACTTGGAGGGAGAGAAGAGGAAAAACAACCTGAGAAAGAGACATTATATAAGCAAACTACTATTCAGGCAGCAAAAATACCATGCCTTCAGCTTCATAACCATGTAAGGCACCCTGGGGGAGGGGAACGGAAAGGAAAGGGAAAAAGGGGAAAAAAAAAAAAAAGGATGAAGGAACAGTAGCCAAGCAAAAGGGTCCCTGAGCTAACCTGACTTCACAGGTTTGATGGTAATGCATTCATTAATATTAGAGCAAAGAGGACTGGTCTGGAAACATCCAAGTACCAGCAACTGACAAAAAGACATGCCAAGTTAGTAAGGGACAGTGCCTGGTATACAAGTCTCTCTTTCCCTGTGCCAAATCAGGCTTCTTAGCCAGATCACAGCCTTTAAGAAGATATCATTGGTTTGAGACTTATTCTTACCCTCCATAGATTGTTACTCCTCATCCCACAGGGATCAGACATGTTTGGCCCTAGGTTACTTCATCCTGCATAGACAGTTAACTATTTTACATCTCTTTCTACTTACAGTATCATCCTTCCCTACGTCACCCCACGGATGAATGAACTTGAGTTTCCATTATTATATTTCACAGACTAGAATTTGATCTTTAAAAAGGATTCAAAAATATTTTTCTGAATGAAGCAAGCCACACCAACTCTAAGAAAACATGTCTTTTCACACTGATATTAACATCAAGGCTCAGGTATGGTAACTCTTCTCTCCTCTTCCACATGTATTTCAATACAGCCCCCTACACTTAYCACCATATTTCCAGCTACAGTACTCTGTTTTCCAGTGGCAACAACCAATAGAGAGAGAAAACGGGATATGCTGTCCTCTGTTTAAAATCTCAGAACTAACAGGACTCAATTGCTTTAAAAAACCCCCACAAACCCAGAAGTTGACCAGTTTATCTGATAATATGTATTACGTATCACACTACCAAAAGCTATTTAGACAGTTCATAGCTTACAAGACCACTATACTGGAGAACAAAATTTCTCCAGCAGTCAATGGCAGGATTTACCCAAATTTACTCTCCAGAGACCTAACTCACCCAAAAGAGTTTGGGTCTTGTATATATTAGTAAATTAGCGCTAAGGAAACACTGTTGTACTTCATTTTTTATGCTAATAAACTGTCAGCATGGTCCCTTGGACTGTTTTGGTCTCTCCAGTTATCATTCTCCCAAACAATTCCCCAGACAAGCTCAGGAGCTAAGACACCAGCAGGGATCTTTCTCAAAGGCAATCTGGATATGACCACTCTGTTTTGGAGGCTAAGAGAGTTTAACAGTGTCGCCAGACTGCGTCAGCTGGCCTCAAGCCTCAAGACCAGAGAACAGGTCCTGTTTGGTTTGGTTTATGAAAACACATGTAGCCAGACAGAAGCATCAGTAAGTCAGGGCTACGCAGCTAAAAGTGCTGCTCAGTCCTACTAAGGGTGACTAGCATCCAGGATGGTGACACACTCCTCTATTTTATAAAGGTAGACATGGAAGAGAAATTTGAAATTTGATTTAGGACCTAGTTCTGCAACCTTTTAGTCTGACAATTCCATCAGATATCTGCACACAGACGTCCTGCAGAATGGAAACCGTCTTGGGTAACCATCCTTTGGGAAAAAAGAACCTAATCTTCTGTGCATGTCTGGGAAAAGTTCATTTTTTTTTTCTTTCCCCCGAAGAATCAGAAGAATAAACCTCAATCAGCAAAAACACAGATTACTACTATGTTCACTTTCTATCTCCTGACATGGAATCCCTCACCAGTCACTCCTAAAAGAGGTCTGATGGGGCAAGAGGGGAAGCATGAGAAGACATTAGGTAAAAGAACTCTGGAAAATAAGGAACAGTTCCACCTTCTTTCCCCCTTTCGTCTTCTCACTTTTCCTCTCTTCACACAGACTCAGTCTGCAGTAGTGACAGGGTTGCAGAGTACTTCTTTTTAGCTACACATACCAGAGGGGAAAAGTAATTTTTCTGTGTGTTTATCAAATCAAAGACATGCAAAGGCTAGCTTCACACATCTCTTTTTCTATGTGGCAGAACCTATGTGCAAGTTTTTCCCTAATAAGAAGCTAACCCTAATTATGTAAATGATAGAATATGGTTGAAGTTTTGGAGACTGAAGAAGGTGTTGGATATATATCCTTGTATTTGTATTTACTATAAAAATCAAAGTAAAGAGAGTACTCCTTTCCCCCTCTCCCCAATTACCCATTTATCCTCTCCAGTCTTTTTCTTCATTTTTTTCTTAAATACAGCATTTTTTCTATAATGGTAATTACAGTGCATAAAATCAAAAGTCAGACAAACATTTCCTTATAGAGAAAAATGACAAAAAGCTACTAACAGATATCATGTTCTAAATACCACACAATGAGACAAAATATCATCCTGTTGTTCCCATAAGAGCTGAGAAACT
>NW_028185373.1:478807-495440 GCF_003343005.1 Rhea americana
AAAAAAAAAAAAAAAAAAAAAAAAAAACTAAAAGCAGTGAGCAAAATTAATAAGTAGTAAGTTGACCAAGATAATACAGCTATGTAACAAAACACCTGTACAACGATGTGCATCACAGTCTTGAATTTAAAGTCTTCCGACACAGCTTCAGTTGTTCAGATTTTACACTTACGTAAATGATTACTTTTTATCTTTTCCTTAACGCTGATTGAGCTTTATAACTGACTGACCTCAAACACAGCCACCTGCCTGCCTTTGGTATATATGCTTACATATATGCATACATGGAAAAACGAAAGGTTAGTACCACAAATGGAGAGCGGGGGAAAAAACCTAAAGGGAAAAAAGAAAAAGAGACACCACACAATACATTCTGCCTTGAGCAGAGATAGCACTACATGTCTCAAATGGTCTATAAATTGGCTAAAGTTGATTTGACAATTATAGCGTAAACAATGCCTGGGTTGCGGTTATGTTATTTGGAAAGAAAAAAAAGAAAAAAAAAAGGAAAAAGAAAAGAAAACCTCCAGAGACCTGTATCAACTTCTGTATGTTTAGCCATACCCTTAAAAGTTCACTATTCACTCACAAAGAGAAATAGACAAACATGAATATTCCGAGCGAACAGACACAGACCAGTCCAGTATTTAGTAATAGTTTAACTTTTGGAGTCTCTTCCAGCATTTGTAAACAAACAGTCTCTTCCTCGATCTCCCGAATAACTCTCTTGTTCATGGTTTTACTTTTAAAGCCACAGAACCAATCTATGAATTTCAAGTGTCTCTCTCTATCATCAGTTTCTTCCTCGTGCTTTTTCTCACCCATCAAAGCCGCTTGTCCGTTCGAATAACAATCAACTGGTGTCTCGACTTCAGAGTGACTTACAGAAATCACCGGGTTGCTGTCATCTCTGCAAGTTACCAGAAGATTGATATCCTCAGGCTTAATATTTTTAAGATTTTCTTCAGATTTGCCATTTGGAATGATATGATTAGCGTTTTCATTGCATTTAAAGATGCTCTTTTCTTGTACTTTGTACAGCTCCCCCTTTACAGTATTCTCTTTTACGTTTCTGTTTTTCACAGCCCAAAAAGTGGTCGTTCGAACCTGCTCCTTTGTAGGCGGCGGTGTAAGGAGGCTCACTATAACCGTCACAATTCCAGTGATCCAGAACAGAGCGGTAGCAACATACATGTAATGGATATTTTTGATAAAGCTGGGCCTAGTATCCGGCTGGTTACACTCCGGAGCACGATAGATAAATGCCAGAACCAACCGTATCGCTCCCAGAGCGAATCCAGCCATTCCACCATAGAAYGCCCCCTGTTCATTGCAACGCTTCCAAAAGATACCCATAAGAAACAGAGCAGCCACCGGTGGAGTCAAATAGTCTGCCACCTCTTGAATATACAGGTACATCTGACCTCCTTGCATTTCTACTATTATGGGAACCCAGGCAATGCTTATAACTACCATGAAAGCCACAAAGACTCTTCCTACAATCATCAGTTCTCTAGACGTCGCACTCTTCCGAATGAGCTTGTAGACATCAAGCGTAAATATGGTGCTGGCACTGTTGAATATAGAGTCCAAGTCACTCATCAGTGCAGCAATCATCACGGCCATCATAAGTCCCCGCAGACCAACTGGTACAAGTTTCATCACCAAACGTGGGTAGGCAATGTTAGAGCATCCAGCTCTGCTTCCGCAGACTTGAAAACAGTGTTCTGGATTAATACAGGCGATATCATCTGCAAACAGTATTCGTGAAATCATCCCTGGGACAACTATAATAAACATTGGCAGTAACTTTAAGAAGCCTGCCATCAGAGTGGATCCTTTGGCATGAGCAATGTTTTTTGCTGCTAAAACTCTCTGCACTATGACTTGATCAGCACACCAGTACCAGACAGAAGCTGGAGTCTGTCCCAACAGAAATCCAGGCCAGGGAATATCTTCATCTGTTGGCTCACGCAACATTTTAAGAGCATCAGGCTTTGGGTTGACATTGCAGGAATTGGTATTGGAAATGTTGTAGGTTAACAAGATAGATGTAATATTTGGTGATGCTAACATGTACCTTTTTTTAACTTCTTCAAACCCACCAACCTCCGTAATACTTATGATCATAAGTGTGAGGGCACCAATAATCATAAGCAGAGCTTGAAGTGTGTCTGTGTAGATGACAGCCACAAGACCTCCAGTCACAGTCAACAGTGCAGTCATTCCAATAAGGAGGATAACTGACAAATAGAGGTTCCAACCTAGCGATTCTTGAATAAAAAGCGCCCCCGAATACAAGTCAACCGAAAGTTTGGTGAAGATATAAAGAATTAGAGACAATGCTGCAAAATATATTTGAATTCTATGCCCTCCAAAACGCTTGGACAAGTATTCAGGCATGGTGTATACTCCTGACCGGATGTAGACAGGGACGAAGACCCATCCTAAAAGCTGCAAAAGCATTAAGGCGTTGAATTCCCATGCACCTACTGCAAATCCACTTGCCGCTCCAGATCCTGCGAGCCCAATGAAATGTTCACTTCCAATATTGCTCACAAATAAAGATGCACCAATAGCTACCCAGGTCATAGAACGCCCTGCCAAGAAGTAGCCACTTACGGTGCTTCGATTGTATTTCCACATGGCAAAAAAACCTATGCACATTACAAGCACGAAGTACAGTGCCACAATGGCAATGTCTGCTGTTTCCAAAGAAGCCCTCATTTTTGTAAACAAAATGACTTCGCACAGCTGATGTCCAGTTCTCGCCCCCCAGCAAACGTCTTTTAAGCAACACGTGAACCAGTTAACATTTATCAACACTGCGGATCAAATTCTTTGTCCCTTGGTTTGCTGTCCTGATGCTGGTGGTTGTGGTACATTTACTTTCTCCGCTTCTCAAATGGAAATTTGGAACTTAGCACGCACTTTTAATCCACATTCCACAAGAGCATCAGCCTTAACTCAGTTGATGTAGGAGAAATTCTTAGTTGCAGCTAAGTTTAGTGAGGCCTACTGTACCAACCCTGCAAGGCAGCAAAGACAAAAGACAAAGATTGAATTAGAGGAGAATTTCATGAAGTAATGAGAAAAAATTTGAAGTCTAGTAAAACAATGACCGAACACCACAGACTTTTCCCCTTATATTTCCTGCTATATTTATGCAATCCGTAATATACATAATTAAATATTCATAAAGCTAAGWAGTAATGCCTTTTGTAAGTCAACTTTAATGTCGTATACAAGTATGTTAAAGGACGCAACAATTCTAGAGTATTAAGTGACCCATATTCCCCACAACAAGGCAATCAACAGAAATGCATTTTAGTATTCTTTATTGTTGGCTCTCGCAGGATTCAAGCCTATTTCACAAGCCACTAAAAATGCCTTCCTCATTCAAACAACTATAGAAAAAAAAATCACTAAGCAATGTAAACCCAGCTAGTCATTTCCTGGTTTGCTCAAGCACTGCACCCCACAAATCTTAATAGATTCTGATGTCACATGCATGCACTTGAGACACCAGCTGGCTGCTATGACCAAAAAAAAAAAATCAACATCAAGTCATAATGATGCCAAGAAACAATGAAAGTTTTTGACCAACTGGAGAATCAAGAATATACTGCAGGTTATAGACAAGTTTGCATCTGTCTGGGTTACAGATTATCACAAGGTTACATTTTACTCTGGAAGCTCTTCATAAGTATTCCACAATCTCAGCAAAGAGGCATTCATGCCAAATGACTAAAGCAAAGTTATTCCTGACATCTGGCTCTAGATTATTTCTGTCTGCACCTGCTGGGCTTCAAATTCTTCAGGAGCACTGTAGGGGTACCAGCAGGAAGAACCATAYGGATTTTCCCAGCAGTCAGCTGCTAGGATGCCAGGAAGCACTATTCCCAGCATCACCCACTCAGACCCAAGCAAGAAGAGGATCCCATGAAYGTCAAAAGGTTTGGAGGCAAAGCAGATCCTGTTGTTCTCCTGAACCCCTAAACTTTCCCAATTCTGCAAGCATTTCAGGAAGCATATGTGTTCATTTAAATAAGCAGGATTGAAGCGAGCTAAGTGAAGGGAAGGGGATCGTGAAGAGCTTCAGTGGCAGAGCAGGTAGCAATGGCAGGGGTACTGAAGAGCTGCGCAATGGCTCCTATCCCCTTTATTTCTGCCTTGAAAAATATCATTCATTGACACCCACACAAAACCATTTAATGAGCTTAGACAGTGCTGGGCACAAGATTTCTCTACTTTCTACATCACACAGGCACAGCAAGGGAAGAAACATCCAAAGCAAAGAACAAGTTTAGACTAAAGATCAGAATGCTAATCYTTGACTTTCAAGATTATTACAAAGGACTAAGGAACAGGGTTTGACTCCATTCCCCTTTCCCCACCTGTTGGCCAAAGTAATGTAAGCCTAAGAGTCACTGGTACCTGGTTCTGCCCATAAGATCTATTAGAAGTGCTACCAGCATCAGTTTTAGACATGTCCCTTCCATTCCATCTGCGGAAGCATGCCAGCACTGTGCTGGAGTGCATGTTTCCCTATTAATTCATCTGTCAGCAATATCTATATAACCTATATAGATCCTATATAACACACATCAGTATTTGGTGATTTCCTGTTTAGCATCCTTGTAAGGAGTTTATTTTGTTTAAGGAAGAAAAAAGTAAATAAAAAGATTACAGGTTCTCAGATGGCCCAAAATAAACTGGAGCTAAGGTTGAAAATGCATATGCATACGCTCCCTGCCTTACTTCACGCCTTGCTGAAGTTAGCAAAGGTGCTCATTGAGAATGCATGTTTCTCATTAAGGCAGACACATTTTTTAAAAAAGCTTACAGCAAACCACAACTTCAACCTTAAGGAGAAATGCACAATCATGTTATTTGTACAAGCTGGCTGTTTTTCAGTAGTAGTTCAGATCAGAAAAAGATAATAAGGGTTCCCCACCATCACCACAAACCCACATGAGAATGTAGATGTTCATTCTGCTGGAGTTACAGCCAATAATGACAGGCTACGGAGACATGGCACAAAATGGACTGATTACAGTAGTGTGCTAAATTTATCATGTTCATAAGCCTCAAACCACAGATGTATTTTAAATTCTTCCATAAAAGAATTCACATTTATCCCCACCCACAAAAGGGAGTAGAAGTTAAATGGTCTGTTCTATGGTTTGGTTTAATCCAACACAAAATTATAAACACTTAAGATTGTGTGACGCCATCAGCTACAAGTAATGCATTTTTCTTAGACGTAACTGCTTTTGTATAATATTTTTATAATATTGCAACTTTTATTATATTCCACTAAGAGCTGAAATGCAACTACATTCTAATGTTTATTCCAAAACCAAGTATTTTAAGGGAAGTGGAGGAAGAGATTTCACCGAGACACAGTGAAAAACAAAAAGAACTACTAAACAGAAAATTTAGAGTAATCAGTGAGCCCAAAAAAAAAGTAAAAATACCTGTATTCTCCCTTTCTTATTGTCCTCCTCTGTTACTGAAAAATTCTAGACTTGAACTTAAGTTAAATTCCAAACTTTTTCCCTCCAAGTTAATTAATGACCTTGCAAAACTATACTATAAAATAACCTACATAAATCAAAACAGTATTCTATGACATAATTTGATATAAGAGGTACCCAGGGCATAGTATGAACATTACAAGTACATTCAATCCCTCTGAAAAGCATGTAAGTAGAAGATGCGGCTGCCCATGAATAAAAATTGCACATTTCTCAATTAGGACACTTTGCCAAACAACTACAGGCTCATTTTAACCAAAATAAACAATACATGAGCAACTTGAGCATTTTCCACTGGAGGGTACAGCCAAACCATTTAAAATAAGCAGTTGTATGGAGTCTTGAACAATCACCTTTGTAATCAACATCCAAAATTTGCAGGGTTCAGCTTGCTTAAGTAAGAAGGTGGAAAGTTTTCAGTAGCCGCTATAAATTTGCTGCACTGACACTAAATTACTGTACTGAAGTGGCCTCTTGTACCAGTTTCTTATTAGACCTAATTCTAAAATAATCCTAGAACTTTTTCATTACTAAAATGAGATTYATCCCTCTGAACTTTCAGCAAGTTATGACCTCAAGTCTTAAGAAGGACTTCTGAGGTGCCCCATGTGAGTTTTAACCTCAAATTATTAGAACAGTGTACATTGCGGCACTGACAGGAAAAAAAAAAAGACAGAAAGACAGCACTGTTGCCAAGGACTGTGAATTTTTTCCCTAAAACTGTTTTCTGGCTGGATGGTATCAAAGACACAAGACAGTATTTTTCCCTCTTGTCTGAGGATAGAAGGCTACAACTATGGTGAAACAACATGTATGTCTCTCCACCAGACACCTTGTCCTTTCAGAAAAAAAAGAAAGTTTCAAGGAATTCCCTGAAGAGAGATCAGATAATGTGAAACAGATTCAGGGTGGGATTTTTAGGAGGCATTTGTATGATTTTTTTTAAGGGGAAACCTTCTCCACAGTCTTTTCTAATAGGATGAACCTTTAAATATGCCAGAATCAAACTCCTCTAGCTGCAAAACACTTAGGATGCTGCTTAAGATCTGAATTCTACTTAGCCTAGTTCTTTCTTGCAAATGGGAAGTTTCCCAGTTTACTTCTCTTTTCTCTTACCATTCAGAGTTGTAAGGAATACAACCATCCTTGAACCATCCTTGTTCAATAGCTCATTAACAGTGGAAGAGCRGCCTCCCTCAGCAACATCTAAGGGTTAATATGATGATGCAGGTAGTAACATCTATCACACATAGTTGCACTCACTGCCAACAAATTGAGTATATGCTTCACTTTGTTCATAGGTTAGTGGGTGGTTTTGAGGTCCTTTCTTAGAAACAAGACTTCTCTCTGCTCCCACCTTCTTCATACAGGGGTACGTTAACTCGTACTAATAGCATGATCTATCGAACAAATCACTTGCATGACAAACAGTCAGACTGCCCAGTTCAGTATCTTCTATACAGAAGATGTTAACTATCTCTCTCTCCCAGAAAATAAAGCAATAAAGATCCCAGTACCTCAAGCAGGACTGTACAACATTCAACCCCACAAGYAAGCTGTCTGGCCTGCTCACACTCTAGGCTACTTCCTACAGATACACGAATGAGTTCTTGCCTGTCTATTGCTCCACAATAACCAYGCGTATACGCCTTGCTCCACAATAAACACAAGGTTATTTGAGGTCCCTACCTCCCAGGAAAAATAAGCTGCATTTCACTGACTGCAGCATGCTAGTATAGGAAAACATGAATACGCAAACATTCTTCACAGAACAACTGATACACATCAGCTTATTCCTATGTAGTATGTGACCTTGTGAAAGCGGGGGCCTCCCCTTGCAGGCTGCTAAGCAGAACCCTGAACATTCAGCAACAGCTTCAGGATTTGCTCTTTTAAGAGAGGAACTGGGGCAGATGGGCCAGGGTGGACTCTTACTCAAGGAGAATAAGGTACATATAGCAAGAAGCAGTAAAGCTCAGAGGCATAAGTTCAGCTGTAGCATAGAATAAACAAAAAAGGTCTCAACAGGCTGGAGCAAAAGAGTACCACATTTAGGAGCTACCTGAATCAGCAGTGACTTCACTAACCCGCTGGCCACAGAACAGCACAGATCCACACATGCTCTGCTGCCCCAAAGTGGTGCTGCTTTAACACTTCCACTAGCCTTGGAGAACAAAGGTACCACAGAGACACTCTAAACCATCATTACCCTAGAAGTCTAATTATAGATGCACGTTGCAAAGTTCAAGTTAGTGAGCAGGTCTAATGTTATTATGAGAATGTGACACTTTTTGGTCTGGAGTTCCAGGAATCTCTCCAGTACTGTTCTTCATTTTACAGCACCATCAGAATAAACAGTTTGCTCCATAATATGTTCTTCTCAGTTCTTTTCCTAAAGGACTGCTCAAGAAGGCTTTAGGGAGAGAAGTAACTTCACAGTACACAGTTCAGCAGGAGAAACAACCACAGAAAGCTACACTACATTCTGTCTGTTAGAAGTGTAAAGTTACTGTGGAGTATTACAGCAGCAGCAGCAACTGCAGTAACGTAAGGCCAAGCGAAGCTGAAGGACAATGTGTCTACCAGTGTTAGTACAGTGCTTCAAATCAGTTTTCTGCCACATTTCTTCCTCTCACCCCAAATGTATACGCCTATCCGAGGCAGAGGCCAAGTTAAATATTTTATTTAAGAGAATCAGCAGAAGGAAAATGTAGTTTTATTGTAGTGGTCATGCTACACTCTGAACCGAACAGAAGCTGCTAAAAAAATCACAAAGCAAGAGGAAGATGGCTTATTTTCTGAAGACTACATTGCTAGCAGTGCCTCAGCAAGCCACTTCATGCCCAGTGCCTCTGGCTTTCGCATTCAGTTGGCTTCTTTCCCTGCAAGTCCCCAGCACTGTCAGGAATAGCAGAATATTTGCTTCCACAGTTCCCGCTAAACCCTTGAACATATAGGAGGAGGGCAAAAGGAACTGAAGAAAGAAGGTAGAAAAGCRTCTTGTTACTTACTAAGAGATACCTGAAATAAAGCCCATGTGCTTCCCACCTACCTGCACTTACTGTAGTCTGTTGATCAGGTCTTGAATTTGAGCTGATAGAGTATTCCTTTGTAAGCTAAACTGATTACTAGTTCAAAGAAAACGTGTAGGTAAGTATTTCCTTTTCCCCTTGCCAAGCCAAAAAAAATTACTTATGTCTACACTGGTGATAAATACCACCTAAATTCTCAAAGAGAGTAGAAAGTACCACTGCTCAGCACCACTGAGGAACTAGGACACTTTCCTCTGGCAAACAGGTCTTCATAGTAACTCAAGCAGATGATGACCAGAGACTCAGCTGCCCAGGAACACTATAAACAACTCTTCCCTCAGCAAGAAAACCTGGCTTTTTTGTGAATAGACAGATAGATAATCTTGGCAAATCTGCAGATTGAGTTTTTACTTCTATGAAGCAACTGAAAGTAACAGAGGAAGGAGAGGGGGTACAGAGAAGTCATATTGTTTATGGTAATTAAATAAAAAGGACAGCAGGGCATACAGGAAGCTAGTAAGGCATTTTAATAGGTGGGAAGGAAGGAGAGGCTGTCTCCTCCAGGTCATGGCAAAAGGTTTGGAAAGATGTCAACTGACATATACTGGCAGCTGCAGACAAACACTGAGCCTGGACACTCAAATTCCTTTTCAGAGACCACAAGGCCCAGATGCATGAACTTTTTTACTGCTACTGGCAAGTAGTATTTACCTGTGGAAAAGTTAGCTTAATGAAGCACTTAGTCACTAAGAGCAACAGCAAGAAAATGAGTAAAGGAAGCACAAACATGTAATACTTTATTTCTTTAGAGGATTTGGGACCATGYAACTAAGATTCTGGGTGCAGAGGACAGATGCCATCACCATCAGCAGAACACAAAGTACCAACCTATCTATCAAAGTGGACTGTGTTCTTAGGGGATCTGAAGAGCAACCTCTTATAGGAAGAMTCTGTCAGCCTCCTTCAGATGGTCCTCCTGGTCCCAGGAAGTTCACACACTCATTCTTCCTTCTGCAGATGCCACAAGCTTATGCAAGAGCTTTCCAGAATCCACTAGGTTTTTTCATGGCCACAGATAAGCCCTGAATCTGTAAGTCAGAGGTAGGTGTTTTACAAACTATTCATATCCCTAGTGTTAGGAGTGGTGTGGAATTTGGGGGGTATTTTTTGTTGTTTTTCTTTTGTTTTTTTAAAGTAAATGTCCATGATTTGAATATTCCTTTCCTACTGTAAATGCTAGAAGCAAGTTTTACAATGAGAATGTTATCCTGTACTTGTTTTTTTCCCCTGAAGGACACTCAAGAGTGAAACTCATGCAATTCTTTGACGCAGCAACATGGATTTGAGAAATATTCATAGYGCTAAAGCAAGCAAGCTTTCAAGAGTCTCAAGTTTTGATAGTTAAAGCTGAAACTTAAAAAATTACTTAAGTTGGAGTAACAAGCAGAAGTATCTATGTTTCAGCTTAACCAAAAGTAAAGGAAAGGAAAGTAGCTAGCATTTCTAAGGAATTGCGTAAGATATGAACCTTGATCTAGTTGGTGGTTATCACTGTTTACCAGTAACTGATGCAACTTGCATACTCTTAGCCTGGCAAAGAAAAATGTGTTGGTCCACTCCATTTGAACAGGATTTTGGCTAGCAGAGCACAGACTTCAAAAGCTATCTGAGGATGAAGAAAGGAGCAGTGGAAGTTGCAGCTTCCATGTGTAACTGGGAAGAACAACAAAGGAGAAAATCCTTTCCAAAAATTTCTAGGAGGAGGAAAAAAAATGTAATACACACTCTCACACTCATTAAGTTTATTCAGGACTTCAAGTTACCATCACTTTTGTGGTAGCCCACTATCCTTCAAAGAATGTAAAGCCTCACAGGTTTTATTGATTGGTGAGACAAAAGCTTCAGGACATATATAATCCTAGAATCTGAGTCAAAGGCCCTCCAAGCTTTAGTCTGTTAGGTGCTCTTTCAATATTTCAAATGTTTCTTGAGGATTTTAAGAAACCAAAATGAGGCTTAAATAAAGTTATCAACATGCTTATGAAACATCTAGTGCTACTCTAATCAAACTTCACAGCTAACTAAGTTAGAAGCTACCACAGATGCATTTTTGTTAGTTTCAAGCACACTGACTGCACTGAACACAGCATCCTCATCCACCTCAGTACATAATTGTTTTTAATTATTATTCCTTAGATGTTTGCATAGCTGAAGCACAAGGACTGGCTTGCAAGTTGACAACTCAGGACTAAAAATGGTATTGAGAACAGTAGTTACTTACAWAGTTACTCGAATTTGTATTTCTTGGGCACACAACCCTTCTCCTATAGCATCTGCTGTCCAATGCTTATTTTCTTCCCTCTTCCCCACTACGTGGGCTGTGTTTCTTAGCACATCATTTCCAGCATCAGTATTTGAACTAGTCTTTCCACAGTACAGATCCTTAACTTGCACTAATTCTTGCCTTGCTTTTTGTATTTTCACTTCCCATCTTTCCCATCCCCTTTCTACGTAACTTACAGTATTTTGCTCATCTGCTTTGTTTGATTTTCCTCCCCCTTTTGCTTTCTTACTGGCTCTCCTACAGAATGGCTACACACCAGAGATCTTCCTGTTGGCTCCACTGGGCAGGAAGCTTTCAAGACAACAATCTGCTCTGGGGGTGTCCCCCACTGCCACAGCTAGGCACTGCACAGGCAGGTACAAGCAACTGTTATCGGACAACTGCTTCCACATAAGCAGCTCTTACATTGCTGCAGATTCATAGTGGAAGAGGTCTGAGCAGCTGTGGCTCAAACAATTTGCAGTCTGCACTGGCTGAGTCTGACAAAAAGCAAGGCAAGTGACTTGATCAACAACCACAGAAGTAAATTTTCAGTGGAAGCTGCCAGTGTTATAGCTCTGAAACAAGGGAATTGGAGAAATCTGCTCCTGAAAGAAGATGCAAGAAAGCAAGAACTTCTGTAGTTACAAAATCTGATGTGTATTCTGTACTAGAAAAAAGCAAGCATACACATGCATTCATACTTAACTTAAAAGGATTATTCTAGGTGTTAAAGACATTTTACAATCAGTGACTCTTGACAGATTTTACAACAGTGGAGAGCAATGAAGTGGTTTGTTCAATACAACAGAGGTTCTCCTTGCTTCTATTTCAAAAGTTAAATGGTAGAATATACTCTCATGCTGAAGTAAACAAGCATCTCCCTGATCATCTACATGATGTGTCAATATGTATACAAGCACAGCAGACAAATGAGGACACACAGCCAACACAAAACAGCACACTGCTAAACAGATGCAAAGGGGCAAAGGGGAGAAGTCTTATCTTAAAGGTTAAGTCGCATTTCTGCCCACTGAAGAGTTGCTAGCCAAATCCCACTGAAGTCATCCAGCATGGATGCAAGGGCCTGCCCACAGCCCCGCTTCTGTGAGAGTCCCTCAGTGCCCAGGCTTGCGGCTCTAAAGCTTAGGGAACAAGAGTTGCAGAGTTAACTAGTGCATCCCATTACATACATTTGATCAAGCACATTGCCTAATATACTAAAAAAGTCTGTCTAAACCAAGAAACTTTTGTACAAAATGAGTACTAAGCTGACAGCAAGAATAAGACAGTCAACTTTGCCAAACTCATCTAACAWCTATCTGCTATAAAAAGGTTTGGACCTTTTTCATAGAAGAGAATAATCCTCTACCTCCCCCATACCCAAACCAGGAACATATCCCACACTTGGCAGAAATTTAGAAGAGGCTATTCTCAGATCTTAAGATAAAATATGACAAACTTCAGCCAAGAATGTATTATTCCCAAATGCTATCTGTATCATGCTTCAAAATACAATTATTCTTATTGAAAAGCTTAAGGCAGAAAATAAAACGTTGACTCCTACAAGAAAGTCTACTGCAGACCTCATCATGTTCTGATCTCATTTTTAGTTCCAATTCTTCAGCCTTATTTCCACCACCACCACCCTCCATATAAAAGTACCACTCCTACTACTTCCCCTTTCATGACACTATATTAAGAATAGCCTATTTCAACCTACCGAAAAAGTCAAAGAAAATAGAAAAAAAATGTCCAATTTCAACCTATGAGGCAGGGGGTGAAGGAAAGAAGACATGTAGAATAGATAGGTTAACCAGAAAGGAATAAATATAAAAACAGTATCTGTCTGTTTACTGCACTCTTTACTTGTACCTCTTATTCCTGCCAACAAAGGTATCAAAAGCCCAATTGCTGCAGATGCCTACACAGCTATTAAGTGTAATAGTCAAGACATCAAGCAACACTGCTGCCCATTGCATTGGCTCTCCTAAAACAGCTGAGTGATCTACACAGGAGGTAGTGAATTTTTGAAACAKGGCAACCTGCTCAGAAGCAAACAAATACAATTTGTAACCAAATATAAGTTACACTATGTGAACAGGGAAGTCAAACTGGGACCAAGATTCACAGTAGGTATTTGCTGAAACAAGATAACTAAGTGTTACACTATAGTTCATCCTATGCATTTGTCCTTTGTTACAGGAGAAGTAGGGAGAGAAGAGCACACCAGTATCAAAATATCAGGATGCTTTCTCTCTCTTTTTCAGTAAAACACTCTCATCCGAAGTATTTTTGAACTGCCCATTCATTTCAGTTTCAGTTACAAAGTTATTTTGTTGAAGACAGGTATCCCAGCTCAAAAGAGTCGAGCAGTAACAAAAACAGCATGGGAATACCTACACCTCGTCTGTACTATGTGCCCCAGGCTGCCAATTTTCCTTGGAGGGTGTCTCATACTGCCGCCCTGTGGCCAGTCTGCAAAACAGCACAGAGCAATAGGAAGCCATTTCCAGCTCTCCCTTACCCTCCCCCTCCCTTCCTCAGCTCTCCAGAGACCTTACCAGCATTAGGAGGGAAGCAAGAGGGACCCTCCCCAAAGACTTCTCCTTTCCCCAGCAAGCAAAACCTCTTGCAGATTAACTAGAGGGTCACTACCCTTTCCTACTGAAGGTCCTGCTCTGCCATAATTTCCCTGCTGAAAGCCAGCTCTCCAGAGAAGAGGTTAGACATAATTAGCAATTCCCCAACTGCGGTGAATAGTGAAGTCTGGAGTATGAGGCCCACCTGGATGCAACCCTGTCTAACATGCTCTAGGTGACCCTGCTGAGTGGGGAGGTTGGACTAGATGATCTCCAGAGGTCCCTTCCAACCTTACTGATTCTATRRTTCTGTGAACAACTATGTCATCAGTTTGTGCATCGACCTTCACAACAACTGTAGTCTTTGACTTAGGCTAATGAGGGCAGGCAACGTGTCTTCATACGCATCTGTATGTTACTGGTAACAGTTAACCAAGTCTGCCATCAAACTTTCCAACCTCATCATATTATTTGTCAGTAGCATATTGAAGAAAGCCACATGAACTGGCAAAATCCATTATTTTCACTTTAAGTTACTGACATTTTACCTTACTGCCATCACACCTTTCTCTTCCTAAACCATCTCCTCCATGCATTCGCACAAGTAGTTATGCAATCCAACTCTCGCACTGCAGTTACTCTTCRGAGAGTACAGCAGTACCACAAAAAGAGTAGAGAAGCATTTTGGGGGGCGGGGAGATTTTTGGTGGCTTGATTAGTTTGGAGGTTTAAATCTTTCCTGCAAGCCACTGACTGGGGTCTATGCTAATTAAGGACTCTGTCCACAGACAATTTACAAAGCTGAATTGATASTTTTATCATAATCAAATACTTGTTCACACATGACCCACAAAAATATGAGAGAAGCTTTGACTTCAGAATAAAGTCRTGCTCTTTTGTGAAAAGTACACGAGGAAAACTGGGGATGAAGTTTGAAAACAGARGTTTTCTCCCTCCACCCCCAAGATTTTGGTTATTGCATTTTAAGACATCAAAAGGAAAGTTGAAGGAACTTTGAGGAAAACYGCAGAGAATCAAAGGGACATAAGAGCATTAGGTAAAACAGAGGGGTCATGCTTTCCTACAGAGTCTCATCTAATCATCTACAGCCTATCTGGGTAATGAGAACACCAGCACACAAGGCAGAGTCCACAACTGCAAACAGAAGCCACATGCAAGGGAAGAATGAGAGATCCCCAACTCGAAAACAGTTAGTGCTAGGGAGCAACAGAGACTGAAGAAAAAAATATTTGGGGGGGGGGGCGTTATTCTACCTAGATCTATGAAAATGTTGTAGTAACTATCAATCAAAGTTATTGGTGGGGGGAAAACCCATACAGTCATGATGCTAGTCTCTAAAGAAAGAGCACTGAAAATCTGCAAGACTAGCTCTAAGAAGGTTTTCACTCAAGCTGCCAGGGAATCCGCAGGAGTTAGCAACAGCCCTAAAGCATAGGGAAGCCAGGCTGCAGGGGCTTATTTTTTGCAAGGCAAGGGGCTGTCAGAGGTGAGCAAGCACGCCAAGCAGACCAAAAGAAAAGCCAGCACTTGAGCAAGTCTCAAGAGTGAAGCAGCTGTTGCAGCATGCAGTTGTAGGGACAGGCATGGTAGCCTGGTGAATATCTAGCAAGGGTAGCTTTATCAGGAAGCATGAGCATTAAGCAGCAGTGTAATTTATTCAGTACTCCATTAGATATACTAACAGTCCATCTTCTACAGGGAAGAGTTATATAGTCACCGCATAATTCCAGAATGTTTCATTAGACTCAGATTCAGGTCTCCCTATTTTGGCTAATGCAAGTTAGCATTATGCTTGATAATGAGCATTGCTACAGGGGACATCAGAGCAACCCATTTGTCAGGATTCAGCAAAATCACTGAGTGTAATTGGTATACCAATGTTTTTGAAGTATTCTCATTACACAAGAAAGGCAACAGCATCAACTTATCTATATACAAAAATAAGCACCAAACCTGCTGTACTGCAAAAAAAAAAAAAAAAAAAAAAAAAAAAAAAAAAAAAAAAAAAAAAAAAAAAAAAAAAAAAAAAAAAAAAAAGTATCTAGAAGTGAATTCTCTAAAATTTATAATTCTAAGGGTAGATTAAGAATAGCAGTATTCCTGAACCAAAATTCAGTATTTTACCATAACCATAGAGCTATTAAAAAAAATACCTCAAGAAATACCTATTAGGAAATAGAGTCAAACTTCAACTCATAAAAGGTTGCAGATGTTAAGTCTTCTGAGTGTAACAATCAATACCAATGAGAAGCATTTTGCAGCTGAAAGCTTAACCCCGCATCTCAGGACTCAAATCCTAGGAATCAAAGATCCTTTTTCACCAGYACAGCACTCCATAGCATTCTTTAACTGTAGTTACTTTATTAGTGTCTCAGTATCATGTAAGGTTTGCTATACTTTCTCTCCTCTTCCACATTTTTAGTATTTGCACAGCATAAGGGAACTCCCACATTAACAGCAGGTAGGAAAAAAAAAAGCATCTCATCACCTATGGCTTATACGTGGATGAGGGGGAGGGGAAGGGAGATCTCACTTAGACAACACAAGTACAATGAGAGAACAGTGTTTTCTCAGACTAAATGCTGCTCCATGAGGTGGTGCGCCAATGCCAATCTTCCCCCCCCCCCCCAATTGCTCTATTTCTCCACTAGGGGACTCACCTGAGAAGTCTACTAGAGCGCCTGCAGTTAAGCCAAGTTAAAAAAAAAAAAAAAAAAAAAGAGCCAATCCCGACATGTGGATGCTACATGTAAAATGAATGGAAATGTACTAGTATATGTAGTACATGCAATACATGAAGACATGCTCCAGTAACTATAAAAAAAAGCAACACTTTAACTTCCTGCTATTCTATTACAAATATACATGTCACATAAACATAGGTTAAACATAAGAGCAAGCACGTTCACATTGGATAAGATCAAAAAGGTTGTAGAGCAACAGAAGTGCTGCTACATTTAGACACCAGCACTGCGTATTAAGCTGGAAAGTAGGAGATAAACAAAGGCCGTAGAAGGTACTAGAGAAGCACCAATATCAGTTATTACCTTCCATGTGAAGGGTCCCACCTACACAGGAATGTCTTTTTTATTATTATTTTATTTTTTAAAAGCACACAAGCACCACGGGGGGGGG